>NW_010319654.1:45735-50103 GCF_000700745.2 Antrostomus carolinensis | reverse complement strand
CACCTGTCCCTGCTTCTACCTCTTGGTGGTGGTTGACCTTGGCTGGCTGCCAGATGCCCATCCAGCCACTCTCTCACTCCCTCTCCTTAACAGGACAGGAGGAAAAAATAAGATGGAAAAACTTACAGGTCAAGATAAAGACAGGGAGATCACTTACCAATTACTGTGATGGGCAAAACAGACTCCACTTGGAGTTTTCCACTTGGGGAAAATTAATTCAATTTACTCCAATTAAAATAGGTTTGGATAGTGAGAAACAAAGACAAATTGAAACAACACCCTCCCCCATCCCTCCCTTGTTTCCAGGCTCAGCTTCATTCTGTCATTCTCCACTTTTCTACCCGACCCTGCCCAAGTGACACAGGTGAATGGAGGATTGTGGTCAGTTCTGGTCAGTCCATTGCAGTTTGTCTCTGCTGCTCTCTCTTCACACTGTTTCCCTGCTCCAACGTGAATCCTTTCCATGGGTTGCAGTCCTTCAAGAACTGTTCTAGTATGGGTCCTATCCATGGGCTTCAGTTTTTCAGGATCAACCTGCTCCAATATGGTTCCTCCATGGGCCACAGTTCCTTTTAGGAGAATCTGCTTCTTTATGGGCTCACAAAGGGCCGCAGTTCCTTCAGGAAATATCTACTTACTCCAGGGTGGTCCTCTCCATGGCCTGTGGTGTGGATACCTGCTCCACCATGGTCTCTCCATGGGGCTGCAGGGAAATGTCTGCTCTGGCACCTGGAGCACCACCTCCCCCTCCTTCTTTTCTGACCTTGGTGCTCACAGGGCTGTTTCTCAAGCTTTTTTCCTCACTCCTCACTGTCTGTGCAGTGTTTTTCCCCTTTCTTAAATATGTTTTCGCAGGGGCACCACCAGCCTCCCTGATGGGCTCAGCTGTGTCCTGCAGCGGCTCTATTGTGGAGCTGGCTGGAACCATCTGTGTCTGGCATGGGGCAGCCTTAGCCTCTCTTCACAGAGGCCACCCTGCAGCCCCCCACTGCCAAAACCCTGCCATGTAAGCCAAATACACTCTTGTGTGCTTCCATCTGATGTTTGAGTTCTGTCAGGAGCTCCTTGTTCATCCATGCTGGCCTCCTGCCATCTTTGCTTGTCTTCCTGCTTGTTGGACTGGACCCTTCTTGAGCTTGGAGGGAGAGACGATTCATGAAAGTCAACCAGCTCTTTTCTCTCCAGGATGTTCTCCCATGGGATTCTTCCAAGTAGATTCCTGAAGAGGCCAAAGTCTGCTCTCCTGAAGCCCAGGGCCGTGATCCTGCTGTATGTCCTGTTTCCTCCTCTCAGGGTCTTATACTCCATTACTATTGGCCACTGCAGCCAAAGCTGTTCCCAGCCTTCACATCCTCAACCAGACCTTTCTTGTTTGTAAGCATAAGAAGGTCCATCAGGGTACCCTTCCACATTAGCTCCTCAGTTGCCAGTGTTAGGAAGTTACCCTCAATGCACTCCAGAAACCTCCTGGATTGCTTGTGCCCTGCTGTATTGTCCCTCTGGCAGATATGGGAATGGTTTAAGTTCCCCATGACAACCAGGATTTCAGTCATGTTTAGCATCTGGTAAAATTTATGGTGGCTGCAGAATTTCTGCCCTTGATTGCTACTAGTTGTAAATCTGCTACATTTTCAGAGGACCATTCTCTCTCTGGAAACTACTACTGCTGTTTACAACCACTGCCAGCAGTCTCAAGCAAAGCAAAGGTGCCTTAAGAAGGCTTGGACGCTAAACACACTGCCAGGATTAATGTGTTCATACTGGTGATCTGAGTTTAGGCACGTTAGTGAAACAATGCATGTTTCCCATGCTGTATATGTTCTGTAAATAAAAGAATTCGCTTTCAGGGATGTTCATCCACTGCTTTTCATTAGCTCAAAACTCGGCTGAAAATATAGAAAAATGGAATAACAGTTCACTTACCATCAGTTCATGCCCAATCTTTTACTCTAGTCAGAACACAGAAAAGCAACAAAGAAAAAAATTGAAGAAAAAAATAGGCATGTCTGCATGTTGCTGTATCAATTACATGAAGGCATCTCAATCTCAACAACTCCACACAATACAAAGCAGGCCCTGTAAGAAGGGCAATCCTCCCTGCAAATATTTAGGTTAGCAATTGCAAAGTAATCCAGGCACAGCACTATTCCTAAGATCAATTCATCACCAGGTCATACAAGGCAGTTAGACCTGGACACTAGATGCAGAGGTGAGCAGATTAACAGCCACCACCTGAAAAGATGTTTTAAGTGATCCTGGTTTATTTTTAACATTTTAAAGCTTTTGAGAAGGTTAATTCTGCAGCCCAAGAGCTGAGTACCTTGCTGCTGCTAAGGTAAACTGATGTACTGAGTCCACAGCACAGGAACATTCTCTGTAGGACTCGGGAGTGATACTGCTTTGGTACTGCTATTGTTAGTACACAAAAAACCACCCCTGTCCTTTGCCCTGAAAGTCTGATTTCTTTGCAACATGATGAAAAAGTTCCTACAATTTTCTCTCTCCCTCTTTCTCATGTCGTCACACAGAAAACATGCAACAGTTTACATCCATATAAGCAAAACCTGTTTGCATGTATTCTTCAATAATAAGAGCCTGATTCATATGAAAGACTGTAAAACCTTCATCAAGGACACTATCTCTTCAGTACTATCAGTGATGAGTAAGGGCATTTCTAACACTCATGTTAAAGTGCAGCTGATAAAATAAAAGTACCTGTTTTAAAAGATACCAGATGAGATGCCAATATTTTAAATAAAACCAGATACTCTGGAAATAAACAGTGAAAGATCCAGGACAAGATTCTGAGCCAGATTTCTGAATCTCATTCTCAAGAGGAAGTTGTTAGGTAGGACCTGCTGTGTTAGATTGGACCAAAAAGCCATCTAACCAACTCCCTTGTCTCCAAATGACTTAAGGAGGAACAAGAAACAAGACGAATACTGAAATATTGTCACTCTATTTTACTTTCCCATCTTCTGGAAATCTGAAGTTTAGTCTCTTCCTAAATCAGAGGCTGCATGCAGAATACACTATTTGCTAGTTCTGTTGGGGCACCCTTCCATTAATTTTCCTCCTTCCTTTCTATTTTCACTAATTTTTTGGCTTCCACAACCTCATATTTCACTGAATTCCCATAATGAACTGATAGCCTGGGTGAAATGTATTCCCTTTGGTTTGATTTTAATCTCCTGCCCAGGTGATGCTGTGCCTATTTGAAAACCTAGTCCTGCCAGAGGGTGTTGAGAGCGGAGTGCCTCCAGCCTTGCAGACATGGGTGTTGAAAGAGGTGAAGTAACAAACAGGAAGGATGGGTTTCCCAGAGAGAATGAGAAAGGGGAGCGCATTTGGCAAGAGGATGTATAAGCAGATATGCAAGTTAGGTTTCTGGACTAATGCCCAAATATTTAAATGATGGTCATACTTGCTTTTTGCACCATTAGGAGTGGATTCCAGGTTTTTAACAATCTTAATGGCTGTAATACATAAATCATAAATAAATAAATAAATAAATTGTTAAAAATGTGCTGTTCTTGATCCTTTTTTTTTTCCAGCTTCTCCATGTGCTACTCGTATCATATGCTGCTGTTCAGGTTTTAAGTAACATATTTAACTCACTCATCTTTTTTACAAGCTGGAAAATCAGAGCCCTGCTGATTAATGCCAGCAGTTCCCCAAATCCATCATTTCTCTCTCAGCAGTCAGTGCACCAGGAAGTATCATGTTCCATGTTAACCTTTTCTCTAGTGTGTTACACAAGTGTGTAATAGTGAGGACTAAGGATAAAAGCTCAGCTCTTCTCTGTCATACCACTTGTGATTTTTTGATAGTTTCCATTTGCAGCCTGTCCACTTAACTCTCAATAGTCATGTCCTTTCCCTTCCTGGGATTTCATTGTCTTCTACAACTTTTCATTTATCTTGCCAAACTTGGCCTTCACATATCCCACTCTGCTATAAAGTCTCTTGCTCTTATCCTCAGCTGCTGTCCTCATAACTGTGCAGCATGGTCTGCATAGAAAACAGAACATACTTTGGATTCTCACTTGCAGTAGATTTTTTTAAATACTTTCCATTGCCTCCAAACATAGGAATATTAGACCCAATGGCTAATCAAACCAAGCTCTTCAGTACAGTTGTCTCTGTTTATGCTCAGCCTACTTAAATTCAAAATATTCTCATATAATATATTCAGAGTTTATTCCAATTCATAATCAAAGCTTGCTATGGAACCTGTGGTGAGAGCAATAATAAGGAACTTTACTGGTTCAAAGATAAATGTCCTGAATGGAGACCTTAGACAAAGCTGAATTTTCAGAAACTTTTTGGTGTTTTTTATTAGCAAGAAGTATAACTTTCTTCTTTCCTT
>NW_010319654.1:25859-45705 GCF_000700745.2 Antrostomus carolinensis | reverse complement strand
AGACAGAGGAATTTTAAATGATGTGACATATCAGACATGTAGTTCTTCCTAATGATGTAGGTGTTTTTCTGGTTAATTTGGCACTATGTGCCAGCAGCATAAGTACATGCAGATTTAGGAGACTTTGTTCAGCAGACTGTCTGTTGAAATTTGCATTCCAGTATCACTTGGAGCTGGCTTAAAATTGTGTGACATGTAGCTCTTCTGATAACAATAATGCATATTATTATCTGTTAGCATAGCTTCATGTAATGACAATTTGGGGAGCAAAAGTAAGCCAAGTTTTGTGTTCCTATTGAACCACTGTTGTATTTGACTGATATGAATTGGGGGTTCAGTCCTGAAAACCTCTTTCCGTGTCTTCAAAGTAATCCAATTAGTATGAGGACCTGGACCACATACCTACATACAATGTTAATACATTGAGAACAATAGGGAAATCTGCTTCTCAAAAGACCAAGTAATACAAAGGACTGTCGCTCTCCTAGATCATAGTATTAACCAAAATGAGAGATTTCATGGGCGTTATTAGCAAGAATGGTTAATGAGTGTTTCAAATACAGACGGATACCATGTGACTGAAGAACAGAAAATGTGGTGCTTATATTTAAAAAAGAGGGGGAGCATTGCCTGGGCAATGAACCAGCTCTTTAGTCTGACTCTGAACTCAGGAAGATTTTACAGTCAAATCTGAAGGCAAGATTGGCCGAGAGAACACTGGGGAGCTTCACCCCAAGTGAAGAGGAATCATGTATCGTAAAGAAGTAGATGATGGGAGACGGGAGCAGTAGCTGTGCACAGTGAGAAGAGGAAGATTATGCATTTGAGGGATCAGCCAGGGATCCAGGAGGAAGGAAAAGTGATGTGACGGTGTTTATGAATGTATCAGGAGGTGCAAACACCACCGGGGCCTCGGGTGATCACTGACTGCACATGCAATTCTTCAGCCCTTTGTCTCTGCAGGGGCGTTGGGCTGCTGCCCCCTGAGTGACAGTGACTCCTTCTCCCGGCCATGTGCTTTAAGAGCTCTGTTCTGTAAGGAGCTACAGACCAGGAGTCAGTAACAGAAAACACGGTTACTGTAGAGTAACATTTTTATTATAGAAAAAGAGCATTGTATTCTGAGTCATGGACAGTTTACCTGCCTGCTTCTTCCTGATACCGACCATTCACTACTGGGGGGAACTCGGCATCTTTCAATGTTTTTTTTTCTGTGGACTTTTTTCCTTAGGTAACACCTAATCATCCATCACCATTGGATACATTTTCTCCAGAGAAAGACTTTTAATTGTCCTCTGCTCTACAGCTTCTCTGTCTGGCATGTTCACCTGAGGTGAGATCCCCAAAGCTGACAGTTTTCCCTCTGTTTCTTTTTTTTTCCTTCTTTTTTCCCTTGGAGGGGAACCAAAATTCTTGGGTTTTTTCCTTATGGCTCAGCTGGTGGCCCAAAGAATCCATTTGGCCTCTCTTTTTCCCCAGAGTTAATGGACAGAGGCTGCAAATACACCCTAAAAGCAAAAAGATACTGCTGTTGCAGCCTCCACCTTGCCCAGCACAGAGCCACTGAGCTGGGCAATCTTAGTAACCTGGAGATCCACAGTCACACCTCTCCTCACACACACAGGGCTTAACACGTAGGAGCTATTAAATCTGCCTTTGGGGAATTCATGTAAGGAAGACTTACAACCAATAGACCATGATACCCTTCACATTCTCATTACCTACCTAGTACGTCTACCTGGTGTTCATCATTAAAATCATACATGTGTTTGCACTTGTGTGTATATAATTATGAATCACAGCATTCTTAGATTATTACAGCGTAAGACCTAAACATGCATGATATGAGCCAGGTTCACATTGACTCCACGCCTGTCTCAGTATTTTGCAATTCAACAATATTCTAGGGCAGAACTGTCTTTCAATTTTCTGCAGGAAAAATAGATCTATATTGTTTGAATAAGTGATGCCAGCTACTAAAGCTCTACACAAAGTGATAAACCTGACACATCTAGAAACAAAATAGCTGAATCAGCAGAACTGAACTCGTGTGATTTTTCTTTTTGCTTCACTTTACTAATTAGTCATTTGTGCCAGGTATTTTGCTTAAATCTAAATCAGACTGAGAAGACTTACAATAACATTTTAATGGTTCTGGTAGTGCAATGTGGGCTACTAGTTTTACACAGTGGCCATTTGCAAGTTACAGAAAAGGGTCTTGAGCCTGCCTGTGCTAAGTTGATTCTCAAAAGCTGTCCACTCTCCACAGACCATATGAAGAGAACTGCTGCTGCCCTATACTGCCACAGGAGCTCACCCACAGCTGTAATTCTCATCTAGCTGGGAAGCTTGTTAAAATCCTCTAATTAAAAACCTCTATGGCTTTATTCAAGTCTGTCTCACAGACTTGATTTTCCCCCTAAGCTGGGACACGTATAGGTGTGACAGTCTTCTGTATTGTAGCAGACAGGAAAAGCTTTGCTCTGTCAGTCTCCTACAGACTTCGTCTTCCCACAAATACTTATGTCTTTGACTGTTATTTTTGCTTTGAATACACTATAGTGACACTATTTCATTAAATATAAAACTTTTAGATCACCTGTCTGCTTATCTGCAACTGCATCACTATTATTTTCTTCTAAAAAAAGTAGAAATTCCAAGATTTGGAATAATTAATTGAGCAAGGAACAGATACAAATAACGCATCCTCGTTTGCTTACAGTAATAATGTCAAAAAACTCACAAAACATAAATATTTCTGATATAGTCCCATTAAATTGTTCTAATAAGCAGAAACAATTTCCCTTTATTCCCTTCCCTTTAAGTATTCTATCTGAAAAATATTCATCCAACTCATTAAGAGGCACCAACTTTTTATCTGAATAACAGACTTAGTTTATCAGAGCTGCTTCGTAAACTCTTGGAAATTAGTTCTGCTTATGTCCTTCCAGAGCTCTGGAAATGGAATATGCGGAGAGAGTGGTATCAAGGACTGACAAATCACACTGTTCCTTGTGTGCTGGAATCTAAAGAACATTTATATTTAGATGTCAAAAAATGTACAAGAAACTAATAGATCTAGTAAATTGGTGATGTTCTTTTCAAACCTCATAGCACATGTTAGTATTATGAGAGGAGAAACAAAATAATGTAATTAAATATGAGATTCTACAGCAAGATTTGTGATCCCTCTGAGAACAGATGACTCTCAATGCTACTATGAGAAATGATACTGCAAATTGGAAGAAAGGCGACAAGTACCAATTAGTCACTCACGACTTCAGCATGTTTGATTGCTCTTCATTCATTTCGGATTTGCTTGCTAATTGTACTAATCCACAGAAAGGCAAAAGATTTGGAAAGCATTTACAAAATCTACAAGGAAATCTTCATTTCCATGTCTCCCTGAGAAATGCATCTAACTGATGCACTATGTCTTCAGAAATTATGCCCACAGATTTGCTTCACCTGAGGGCATGAAAGAGGAGGGCAAGGAAAAACTAACTTGGTTTTAAGTTTCCTTATTAGTCTTACCAGCTCAAATAGTATATTTTTCCATCCAGAAATGTAGTTTGATTGGAAAAGGAGGAATTAGACCATTTGCCAAGAATTTTTAGGTCACAGGCAACTGAGCCCACCAGGGGCTGCAATGAGCCAACAAGACCCTTGGACATGCTGCTGCCATGCATGTGCACAGCTTGCACAGAGGATGTGATGCACTATGGACACACAGCAAGCCCCAAGTTTAGGGAGCATCATTGTGTACATGAGACAAAGTCACTGTCCATGGGCACAATCATATGGCTCTCCTACACCTTCCCAGGATTGCTGCATCTCCAACCAGGAAATCAGTTCAGAGTGTGACAAGTGTCTGCACCACGCAGTGCAACCATGGTTTTATGACTATGTGTTGGATTTGGGGAGGGAGCGGGGGGAAGCGTTTTTGGTAGTGGGGGAAGGCGTTCAATGGATGGTCCCTGTGAGAAGCTTCCCGAAGCTCCCCTGGTTCCAAGGCATACCTGCTTCCAGCCCGGGCTGAGCCAATTAGCAATAGAGAAATACCTCTTCAAATCAATATTTATGGGTTTCTCTCCTCATCTCACTAGGTGTGGGGCAGTGAGTGCAGAACTGTGTGGTCTTACCTGTGAGTGAAACCCCCACAGACTATCACCTTTCCAGGTAGGTCTGGATGTCTCCGTCACTGGTCTGGGTTCTAGCACCTGTCTACAAGTCAGTGTCAAAATATGGCACCTTTACTTACACGTGCTGCACGGACGTGTTCCTGTTCCTGTGAGATGACAGCATGGTGGTTTGACATATCAGTCAGTGAATTAAAATAAAGTTCTGGCCCCATCTGAAAATCAGTACCTTCATCTCTTCATCTTTTTAAAAGCTGGCTCTGAGAAAACCATTGTCAAATTCTGGTCATGGCTACACATAAACTATTCTCACTGGTAATCTATGAGTTGTCTCAATTTAATGTCAGATACCCTAGCCTCAGGTTGGTCTGCCACCCTTAGTTTTGACATCAGAAGAGTCTTGTCTATATATCAGAAGAGAAGGGTGTAACTTCATTCTAATGGAAGGAAGCCAAGGGCTCTACCTGTGGCTTTCTGACAAGTGAAGATCATGATAGTCTCATTTCACAAAAAGGAGCAAATAAAGGGTAGCTTCAGTCCATGTAGGTCATGTTAAAGATTTTTTTTAATCACACTTTGTTACTTTGAATCAGAGAGAGAATTTTGGCTCTTGAGTCTAGTTTGGGGTTTACCCATGGGGTTTTACAGAACTGATCCTGAGTAGTTCCAAAATCATTCCCAAATGCAGCAGAGTTCTTGGAATCTGAGGACTTGGAGACTAATTTGTGTACTCAATTCACTTCTGCTTCACTCCAGATTTACAAACTGTCACATCCATGCTCAGAGCAGGAGGCCTTGTTCAGCAGCTGCAAATCCCCGTTGAATAGCAACATGGTCTCTCTCTAACCTCTTTAGAAAATTTAAAACAATTTGCAACTGAAAGTGACTATTCCTGTGGTGTACCTAACCACCTCTGTGATTAAACACGGAGCCAGAATCTTCATTCATGAATGACATCAATGGCAGCAATTCTTAATCAACAACTTCATGTGATTCCTCTGCTTCTAGGCTATGGCAGGGTCATCTAGTACAAACAGGGAACAGAAATGCTGCTGTCTAAGCCAAACAGGGCTGGACCAGCCTCTTAGAAAACCACATCTGTGAGCACAGTGCCAAGTGTTGTTGGAAATAAACATTTGGGGGTCAAAGCACATGAGGCTCAGATACCATTGCCCATTCAATCCCCCTGTAGGAAGACAGGCAGTGTGCAGCACACAGGTATAAAAAAGCCTTGATTCAGTCAAGCCCATACACCAGCATGGTGCCCTGCAGCATGTCACTGCAACAACCTCATTGTGAGGTGGGACATTCTTATCGCAGAAGGGGAAGAATCTAATCGTGAAGGCACGTATCAGCTCAGCCCCAAAGTGAATCCCACAGTGAAGATACTGCCTAGCAGTAAGGTTTATCTTAGGAAAATTCAGTACTCCTTTGTGGCAGAATCAAAGCAGCTGATCCTGGAGCTCTTATCTGTGAGATTAGCTGCAGGAAGGCAGAGTGGAAGCCCAGTAAGGTGAATGGGAATTCGATGGGCTTTGGGTGAGATCCTGTATGAGCAAAAGGCTGCAGAACAGACTCAAAGCAGACCACTGGCCTTAGCCTGTATAGGGAAGTTAGCCAGGATCATTCTAGTACTAACACAGTAGTAGTGACACAACACACTACATGGACATCTTTGTGGGACTGCAGGTTTCCATGTGATGAATTACAGCCCTGAATGCAGACGCTTGGGGGAGGAAATGGCTGAAGGTGCTGATGGCCCTGGCACAGGGCATGGACCATGTACTGCACTGAGAGGGGCTGTAGGCTCTCACCCACTCCCTCTGATCCCCTTGTAGATCCCTGCTTGAGCTGCAGAGGGGTCCATTACTGCCATAGTTTTACCGATAAGTTTTCACAGGTATACAAACCCCTACACAGCACAAACTATTCTAATTTTAGGATTTAGCTTTATAACCATTTAGAAAGCTTAACTAGTTCACCAATCACACTTTGATTGATTGATTTGATTTCACCACTCACAATCTGAGTTCATGGGCACACAGCTGTCAAAAATATTCAAGAAGAAATGTCAAAGGGAAGAGGAAAAAAGCAACTCTCCTTATGTTAGGCTGGGAACCACTGGCCACTTCTACAGCTGCTTGTGT
The DNA here is from genome assembly GCF_000700745.2 of Antrostomus carolinensis. Classification (NCBI taxonomy): domain Eukaryota; kingdom Metazoa; phylum Chordata; class Aves; order Caprimulgiformes; family Caprimulgidae; genus Antrostomus; species Antrostomus carolinensis. The sequence goes on along the minus strand of NW_010319654.1, from coordinate 39,419 downwards.
GAAGGAAATGCACTGAGAGCTCTCCATGAATCCTGCATCCCCTGCCCTGCAGCAAAGATAGAACCACAGGCAGCTCTTTCCCCTTCTACATGACACCACTGTGGAGCCTGCGGCATTCCTCAGGAAAACTGTCATAATGATGCTCATGGGGAAGGCTCCCAGGAAACAACGGTTCCCAAAGTGGTGGCAGAGCAAGGAGGAGGGGTGGCACAGGCTGGTGAGCATGAGCAGGCCTGAAAGCAGCAGCCGGACACAGGTAGGAGCAGGAGAGGACCAGGCTGGTGGAGATGTGAGAGAGATGGAGAAGGACCACCTGTATCGGGTCTGGCTGAGATGGAGGTTGGGGGATGGCAAGAGGGTGTGAGGTGGGAGCAGCAAAGAGGACCGAAGGGCCTCCAGGTGGTGATGGAGAGAGGAGAGCAAGCCAGCAAGGGGGAGCTGGGCCTTCCCAGGGGATTCCTCTCTCCTCCTCACTAAGGGAAAACTCAGGGAAATACACAGATTAAACAAAGGAGCAAAGAGCTCCAGTAACATGGAAAAGGCAGGTAGAAAGAAAAAAATTTCATGGAAACTGTTTTCATACAGTTTTTCACAGGTTTTTTTGTTGTGGGGGTTTGGTTTTTTTTTTTTTTTCTGTGTATAGAGAGGGAATGAAACCAAGGCAGCCCCAGACATTTTAAGCTCAGAGGGTGAGCCACCAGTTACTGGGTTCACCTGAGGTCTCTCTGGCTTTGGCAGCACTGCAAGTGTTTTATTTTCATGTAGATAAACCATTCATGAACCATTTCTCCAATGCATTAAGAGTAAACAAGTTTTCCTTTTGCATAGGTATTTCTTCCTCTGCTAAAACAAATATTTTTATGTGTGGGACCACCGAAAGAAAACAAGTCTGAGGCTTCCCATTCATTACTGTGTTTCCCAGGACAACTTCTGCAGTCTGGAGCCGGGGACCCATGCCACACATTTTATTTTGTGGAGTCTTTCCATTTTATGACTCTTGGAATAACTGGTCATGTTTATTGATCTTTCCACACAGCTGTTCTTTTCCTCCAAGAGCACTGAGATGGATTTCTGTGGCCTGATATGTGAGGCCCCGTGCATCTCTGTTAAAGCAGGTTTGTTGATGCCATAACAGGAATCAAGGAGGCAGCAGCTTTTTAAGACTCAGAGTTTGTGGGTGTAAAGGAAGCAGAAAATGCTACACACTGGCTCCACTTTCACTGTAAAAAAATGTGCTTGTTAGATGAATTCCAGAATCCCGTGAGCAAACTAGCCCAAACGAGACTAGCTGAGTGGAGGAATTGCGGGAGACCTGTGCTGGAAAAGGAGGGGTGAGACGTGGGCAGCTGCACAGGAGAAGGGCGGTGAAGCACCCACACAGAACAGCTCCAGCTACACACGGGCAGCTCCCAGCACATCTTCTCATGTCCCAGAGGGCACTGAATTCCCCCCAGCCACTTCTACCATTCCTCACCCATCCTAACTAATTTTACCAGATCAGACATGAACAGGAATGACCTCATGTAGATACAAGACCTGTCTCATCCAGTAATAAAAAACACAAGCACTCATGACCCCAAAATAACCCCAAGCTGGGGACAGCATCACTCAACCGTGGATTATGCTTCACAGTTTTCCAAGGGCCGTAGTCATACGTGACTCCAGAGCTGGACACCCCTGTCGCAGCGGCCAGGGTTCAGGTGGCAGGTGAGTGACCTGCCCATACAGCCACCTCTCGGGCCAGGCTGCCTCACAAGCCACAGACACGCAGCCACCCCTGGGACACCGCAGCGGTGGTCCTGCAGGCAGGCTCAGAGGCTTGCGGGTGTAACAGGACCAGGGGGCTCGTAACCTGGGGAGGGAAAGGGAAAAGAGCAGGAAAGGAAACTCGTTAGAGAAAATATCTGTCTTACCTCTCTGCAGGCTTCTCAGAAAGTGCAGTGGATGTTTGCTTGTACAATTCTTTCCCAAAAAAAACAGTTAAGGATCTCAGCTCAGCACAAAGAAAAGCAGGGGTGCTCTAGTTTCCCCCCAAAATGCCCTAAGCCCCCTCTGAGCAGCCCAGGTTGCCCTCCATGAGAAGCCTCAGCCCTCCGTAGCTCCTCTGAGCACTTGGGGGTCTCTGAAGGAGCTGCTGCACCCCAGAGCCGCCCCTGTGCCTCCCCGGCACTCAGGGGGAGGAACAGCTGGACGAGTGTCAGCACAACACGCTCCATAAATTTTCCCTCAGCCTTCTGCAGACGTAGGTCCTTGAGAAAAACACTTAAATCCCGTTGTTTGCTAACATAGTAACCACATTTTAAGTTTTTGCCCCCCCACTCTGAAGCCATCTGCATAAAAGAATTCATGATGAGAAAGATTTATCCAGGCTGCAGCGAGCTGGTTTATGTGGTTTTATTTGTCTAAGGAAGAAATAAAGAGAGTGAATGTTTTATACACTAGAGATTTCACACCCAGACCAGGGGGTTGTTTCATTACAGCAGTTAATATTAAAGACCTCCAAAACTCTTTGAAGGAACTGTATTTCCAAGTAAATGGAAGAAATCCATTATTCACATAAACAGCCCATTTCTAATGCATGAGTGTAGTAAAGCTTTAGGAACTTTTAAGGAGGCCCCAAAATGTTTTGTATTTTCTGTTGCTCACATATATTTAATCAGACTTCTCTAAAGATGCTTGAAACATCTTAGAAGTTCCCAGTAAAGTTTATAAAGCCACAACATACTGGGAGAAATAGCAGAAGATCAGAAACAAGTAAAGCCTGTGCAAGGCTCTGCTTCCCCCATCTGATGGAGATGAGCCCTATGGAGACAAGCCCTATAGAGATGAGCTCTTTAGCCTCTGGCAGTAGGGAGGAGAGAGATTAAAAAGAATTGTGCCACAGGGATCCCATGGGTTTTAATGCACCCCCCTCATCCAAACTGCTGCCACCAGTACAGAGTGCATTCAGAATTCTACCCCTTTCACTGGTAGCGTAGGCTATGGGAGCAAACTGGCAGCGTGTGCACAACCATGCTGCCCTGCAGGGCTTTTTTGACCCCAGTTGCAGAGGGATGGAGGTGAGGGGTAAAGTAACAAAACCTGAACCTTGATACCTGGAGTTGAAAAGAGCTTTACAAGCAACATTTCAGTGTTTTAACTCGGTGCTGCCTTATAAAAACTGCCTTATTTACTGATCTCCTTAAAGGCATAAGTCTGTTTAATTCAGTAAGGAAAACTTGTCTTTGAGCAGGGTTAAATAAGTGTTTAAGCTTGGAATGAGCAAAGCAGCATAAACAGTGAGAGATCTAGCCTTTTGGAAGCTATAGCCTCTTTTTCTCCAACCTTGAGATTCATTTCAAGTGACCATAACCTTCCCAGACAACACATAGGCATGCTCATCTTCCTCACAACATACAGCCTGCCCACCCCCTGCCCCCCCCACCCCCCAAAAAAAACCCAAACAACAAAAAACCCTCCACAACCAGATAAGTTCTTCATCCACATCTTTTTCCTGGAGTGTAGCTGAGAATCATTAGTCATTTCCTGAACTGTCATTTAAATAGGAAAATTCTTGGAAAGAGAAGAGAGAAAGAAAAGAGAAGAGGGAAAGAAAAAAGAAGCTCTAAATGTGCATTCACAAATGGTGATTTTGGAAGTCTTATCCCTTAGGGGAGGTTTCATTAAACTTGTTAAAGGATAAATTCTGAAATGCAGTTCCAACATCATTATGTATTTCTTAAACTCTCAGCAGCTAATATCCTGAGCTGATGCCAAATATAAAGTGTTATTTTAAATACTGTAAATGTTTTAAGAATCTGGTAGGTATTATGAAGCTTATAAAGCTATGGCACAAAACTGTGTTGCTGTGCAATTTACACTTACTGGGTATATGAAGACAAAATATTTTCCGTCTATAAAATTTGTTTTTTAAAATATTTTAAAGCAAATCCAAAAGGGTGGACTGCTAGCCCCCTGCCCTGGCTCCCCAAATAATTCAGTGAAGCCCCTGGAACAACTGAGATGTGTTTGTAGCTCTGGTGTGCAGGAGCTCTACTTCTGGACACGTCTTCCTTGGAGTTGCTGTTGATCTCAGTTTAACACTGCACCTGATCAGCTGGTAGCTGTGAGCTCCAGGCTCAAGGTGAGCATCACCCTCACCTTTTCCTTGCATCCTCTGCTGCAATCGGTGTTTGCCTTGCACCATGCCTGTGCTGGGGCCACCAGGGCAGCTGTTTTCAGTGAGCTGATCCACTCAAAAACCAACCCACCAGAAGCCGTAATTTTCCATTTCATCAGCCCGTTAAGCTGACCTACACAGTTGTGCAATGGCTGGATGCAGGGTCAGGGAGTGCAGGCAGAGGGGTGGGCAGTGGCAGTCCCCGGTTACACCAGATTATACAGCATATTAAATTCCCTTCTAAGCCTTTCTGTACCTGTGATGTCTCAGACAAACGGGACAATACTCCTCCCTTATTCTACAGGTTGTAAGCCACTGAAATGCTATTGCATTGCAGCCATGAAGGTACCTGAGAAATTATCAGTTGGCTGAGCTCTGAAAGTCTGCTTCAGAAGGTGACTGAGGAGCAGCACCTGTGACCCTCCGCACACGGTGTATAAAGTCAGTCATCACAAACTCAAAAACTCAACTTTAACATACTATCATCTAGTAAAAAATGATAAAATATACAAGAAGTAAACAAATAAAATATAAAAGAAGTAAAGTATACAAGAAGTAAAGATATTGTAAAATATACAAGTATATTGTAAAGTAAAATATTTTGTAAAATATACAAGAAGTAAATTAAAGATTTATTGCTCTATACTATGCCTACCAAACAAATACTCTGCTGTTAGCAAAAATATAAGTACTAAAGTCTCTCTGCTTTTTGGAAATCAAGCACAGTTTCCATTAAAAACAAACCAACAACAGTAGTGTACATCCTATAAGATACTTTTAGCAGGATTCTAGAAATATCTTTCCTGGTAAATATACAAAATATAGTTTGTGCTAAGACTTGGCTAGTTTTGTTTTTCTGAATCTGTTTTTGAACAAATAATGATGATATCCTGTTTGGACTGTTTATTCAGAATTTATGTCATAATTAGGCTGTTTTAGCATACGTAGATAACTTAGAATTGTAGCAATTGGGCAACATCACGCACAGGGTTTCATGAGATTAAGAGAGTTGCACAAGTACACTGACTAGGACTGCTTATTGAAGCTGAACCACTATACTGATGAGCTGGCAGAAAAGCCCTGCGTCCTTTCCTAACGGTGTTTTAGAAAGCAAAGGAGTGAAGGAACAGAAGAAATGGGCTCTGGCCCAGAGCTGCACGCACAAAGCATTAGCAGCTGCTTAGTGCTGTGTTTGCAAATGCTCTGGTTCCTGTGGAAACACCTAATCCTTCCTGAATTCTGGCCAACATTTATGGTTAAGTGCAGACTGTAAAAGATTGTTCTCAATTACCTGCTTCTTATCTGTATGGTCCATTTTGTGTGACAATGGATTTTCAGCTAGATTTTTAAGGCTTAATTATTCAGGCCACGTATTCGGTATCTATTTACATTGCTATGTGCACCAAGGACCTATTTGGTGGGGGCCAAACGGTGGGGGGGGAAGTTTGGGTACTGCCTTCGCCATGGGGAACAAAGCAGAGAGAACACAGGAAACTACAGAACCCTTAATGCAAATCCTATAGGCGTCCTGGAACTATCCTATAGAATGTAATACTGACTTAAGTCCAGTCATGGGATTCTCAAATGTCATTTAAAAAGTGTCTGGTGGGTTGTCAGAGCTGGGTCTGAGAACTCCTTTCCATTTCAAGGCTGACTTCCTTGGAGTGAGGACCCTAAATGGGGTTTTACGGAATCATTTCCTTCAGATCCTACTCAGTCCAGCAACATGCAGCCTGCAAGACCTTCTCCATAAAAGGCCACAAAATACTGAGGCAAACTTAAAAGGCAAAACCCAGAATAAAAGCACTCAGCAAACAAAACAAGGTTTGTGGGCCTCTCTTACAAAAGCTAAAGATGAAATTCCTGTTCACTTTGAAAGGATGCCCCTTACCCAAATCAGATCAGCTCGTTTTGTGGCTGTTTCATTTGCTCAAGCTCTAAACTTTGTACATGTACCCCTGTTCAGTGCGGTGTTCTGGAAAGTACCTTGGCATCACCTTACTGAACTTCATCGAATTTGGGCCCTAAATACCACAGTGGTGGATGTATCAGCTGCAGCAAATTGGTATGCCATGCCTGAAGAGCCAGGTGCTGTATGCTCAAACTGGAGCACAAGCGCAGTTTTTGTCTTTGCTGTTGCTGCTGAAGCTGTGCCACTCTGACCGCAGCTGCTGTAGAAAGGGCTGTCCTCTGCCCATCTCTTTATGCTGGAGCTGGCATTTGTCTGACTCCACCATTAGCTGATTTGTCTTACTCAGTGAGCAGAAAAATCTCAATTTTCTTCCTGTTGGATTGTTTTACTCTGTATTAACTCCCCGACCTGCTCACCAAAGAGTCAAGACAAGCATCAGTGCTGCTCCAATGGAAACGGCAGGAGGGCATCCAAGTGGGAAGGGGAGAGGGGCTTTTTGGCAGTAGTTATCTTTTAACCCAGCTTAAATATACTGCCTGGCTGTACTGTTAGGCCACAGCCAGAGATGTTGTCCAGACCACAGATGAACAGGGTTAACAGGTTATTTCTTCATCCCTCCCACACTTCCCTGAAGATTACTGTCTCCTTAGATCTGCCGACAGGGTAGCACGTTTTGTCCCCCCTCTTCTCAGTCTCAGAATGATCTGGAAAAAATCTCCTATTAAAATTACTGAGTCTAATTCAGATCATTTTCAGGAACTGTGCCAGGGAGTGATGAAATGGGCAATTATATCACTGCATCAGAGGGTGAGGTTTGACAAGGTGCATACCTTAGTTAATGGCTTGCTACCACTGAAACAGGGCAGCAAGTCTCTCCCTTCTTAGCAACGGTCTTTACCTCCACCTAATGCCAACTCTGCTGTTCCTCTGATGGTTTGATGAGACAATTCAGCTTGCTCAACTGACAGAAAGTGGCTCATTTTTTTCCTGTTTAATTTTATATAGCCCGTGAGATGAACTGGCTCACACAGGAGTGACAGACCATTTGCAACTTGCAGTCATGAACCAGGACCACCGTTGGGTTGGGGTGCATCCTGATGGAAAAGAAGAGGAACGAGTGCTCAGTGTCCAATAACATCTTAACATGGGTGAGCTGCAGCCTCTTGTTAACAATACCCGTTATTGCTATTTCCTAGCTGAGCCTGAGATCTGTCCCAGCACATACTTTACAAGCTGTGGTGAGTATAGATGGATGGTTTACACAGCACTGAAGACCTTTCATCTTCTTTTAATGAAAAGCTCTTTCTTGACATAGACAGGAACAACTCCCATGAAAGTGTTAATTTGTTTAAAGCTACTGTGCAGCTCCTTCGGCCTTCAGGGCCCTGAGAGCTTTGAGCCACCAATGAGTCCCTTCAGAGACAATGCAATGCTTGTTACCTGGACACACTGTTAGAGGACTCTGGTAGGAGAAAAAATAGGAGAAAACAGCAGAAGATGAAATTTTCTCTTTCCATTAGGCCTTCGTACACTCATCTGAATTCCTGCTTTCTGATTTACCAAGTCACCTTGTGATTCTTGACCACTTTGATTGCAAACCTACACCAGCTCCCACCCCAGCCCTACTACGCTGGCATCACCTTCCTCCTCCCGGTGGCACCCACCCGCTGATGTGATACACCTGCGCAGAGCAGGAAGGAGACTCGGGGAGTGCCAAATAGCAGTCTGAGTGCCAGCATACCATAGCAGGCTGGTGTAGTCACCCCTGGCTTCGCTTCAGAAGGATTTGGGGAATGTAATTTCTTTTTCTTATATTTTTGTAGCAAATACTTGTAGGCTGACACTCTGACTCCTCCTTTGCTGGCTTTTGCACTGCAGGGGTTACTGTAGCTGGTCATGCTTCAAAGAGGACTGAACACTTGTGGGAGTGATTTCAAATTACTTTCTAAATGTCCTGGTTACAGGGAGAAGTAATCTTTTAAAGTAGGTAGGTTCACCTTCTAAAAAGAAAAATCCTTTCAAAGGTCTTCAAATACTAGTGTTCAAGTCTCTTGCTCAGCTGGCCCAGCAAGTTGAAAGACCAGTTTGCATGCTGCCTTGCCTGACAGTTTTGAATTTCCTCCTCTAGCCATGAATCTTCTAGATGAAAAATATTCAGAGAGGTGACTTGCAAGCTGGATGCTTTCCCGAGCTCAGCCTTCTTGTGACACAGCATCAGTCAATCAATCAGAACGGGAACACTGTTGTTTAAACACGTGCTCTATCTGCATGTAGTCCAAGCTGTGACACCAACTCCACCTGGAAAGAATTGTGACAGAATCTGCTAGGTTTACTCTTGCTGGAGAGTCCCCCCCAAAAAGACTAACGTTGCTGCTTCTGCTGTGGCTGCTCAGAGGGAAGTTGTGCTTTCACATGAATACTGAACCAACTTAAAATCTGGCTGCTACAGAAAAAAAGGTCCTTGCTATCCTCCTCTCCAATTACCCTTCCCTCCCACCCCCATTTACAGCTGCACGTTCCTCTCTCTCCCTATTAACTTGTTTTATTGATTCAATTTGCTACCGTTTTAGTGAGTTGAATCAGCTTATTCTGTAATCAGAGCAGTGCCAGAGCTGGCAACAAGGTGAGCAGCAGGATACAAGGTGAAGAAAAGTGGGAGGAAGGATGAAGAAGCTGGATTTAATTCTTTTGGTGATACAAAATGCAGCCTAATAGAGGGCCAGAATGCAGGGCAGGGCACGAAAGGTCTAAAAGCTACAGATGCAATTTAAATGTAGCAGATCATGCTTTCTGTGTCTGTTCAGGATGCTGTAGTCTGAGACACTCCAGTGAGGAGCTGTTTTCCCATCCTGGTTATATACAAGTTCAAGCCAACATGGGAACAAAGCATTGACAATTGCTTACTCTCACGTTCTAGGCAGTTTTGGTATGACCCCCACAGATCCCTTGCCCTCTCCAGCATTGCTGCACTGACTATTCAAGGAACCACAGAAGGAAAGGGTGGTGTATGGCTATGGGAAGCATATCTAATCTGTCCATTTAAGTCCTCATTAAATAAGCCTTCTCCTCTACACGGCAAGCCTTGCTCTTTGTCAAAGCACATGGACAAGCCTGGCTCCCCAGGCCCCCGGGAATGCCAGTCAGGAGAGCAAACCCTCACAGAGCCTGCAGCTCTGGTGAGCTTTCCGGCTGGTGGCTGCTGTCACGCTCCCCAGGGCTTCCCACATGACCTGCTTAATTTGGGATTTCCCATTAGCTGGGCTATCCTATGCTAGAGGGCTGATTAGCTCATCTTCCAGCTACAGTGGTCCCATCCCAAAAGAATGACTGAGAAAAACAACCCCTGAGCACACAGACTTGGGCATTTCTCAGCTGCTGTGTGGGAATGGAGAGAAAGCCTTTGAGCAGCCAGCTCAAGAGACCTACTGGTACTGGCACTGAGGTCCTGACAAGATGACTTCATATTTTCCTACCCCAAGGCTTTTTGAGCAATATGTATGTAAAAGCTGAAGCTGAGCATATTTTAAAACTCATCAGTCCTATATGTAATCAGTGCCTTATTAGATTTCCAGAAATGCAAAGGAACTAATGGTTAATTTGGAAGCTACTTGGAAGAAGCTTTTTCATTTTATGCTCAACAGTGTTTTTCCATGTTGCTCCATGTAACTAAATTAAGTGTTCTGATAACAGTGCTAAGAGCAGTGGAAAAGCCAACATATTAAATAAACTTGGCCACTTCTCGTATTTTACATGCCATCTCTTGCTCACAGCCTGTGGGTTTAAATGCCTGGCAGCTGGAGCCAGGGCACCGAGCAGAGAGCCATTGGTTCCAGAATTCGCTCTTCCTTGCTTCCCCTGAATCTGAGTTTGTCGACCTTGTTTCTTATTTGTTCGCCAGGGTAAGAAACACAGAGCTTTTTGCATGGTACTTCATATGCTGATCTGCAGCCCAGATGGTTGGAGGCCTATTGGGAACAAAGGAGAAGAGTGGTTTAGACCTACCCTGAGAAGTCTTTTAACCTCAGGGCTGCAGGAAAACTTCAGTACAATAGTGATGTAGCGCAGCCATTCACTCCATCCACAGCACTGCCAGGATGCCAAGAAAATCAGGAGATATTTTTTTTCTGTATTGCCAGGACCATATTATTCTGAGCATATCTTGCTCACTGATGGCTATTTTGGAGTTTACTGCACAGGCTCTGTCACATTTCCTTTTCCACCCTCAGCTGTCAGTTGGTGGTGAGGAGCTGGCCTCCCAAGTTGTCTGCCCCTGGAGCCTGGCAAGGCAAGGCAATGTTGGTGGTCAGATAGCCCAGAGCAGGGCCACAACTCATTTGCTGGCACTTGAGAGCAGGAGTGGGTGTGGGGAACAAAGTGGCCTCTTGTTCAGAACAGAAACCTGTTTACTCTGACGCTGGTGACACACTGTGGGTGTTGTATTTACCATTGGTACCTGTACTGACATCCTGCTGTGTGAGTGCACTTAGCAAGTCCAAAATCAAATTAAATCGACCGTGTTATTTAGAACATATTTACTCCTGCGTGGAGCTGCTTGATTACTTTGTTGATGAGAGCTGTGGAAATGTTAGTCTATTAAGGAAGGTGAAGCAGAACCACTTATAGATCATAAAAGTTTAGTAGAGAGGATGACCCACCCCTGCAGAGTTTGGTAACCTCAACAACGTGAAGACAGTGCTGCTGTCCTGCTGGTCCTCCATAGATCTGTAAGGTCAGCAAAGCCAGCGCATCCTCCCACTTCTGATCTGTGGAGCATATCCCACCAGGGTTTTATCTTCTGCCCCCCCGCGAGCAGCTGACACTGTTTGCCTCTCTGCTTATCCTTGCTCACAAAAACCATGGCTCAGCTCAGCCTTTGCCGAGCTCACTCCAGATTTTTGCCTGAATCATTCTGTGAGCCACAGGGTCCCAGGTAACATTTCCAGCCTGTTTTGCTAAGTAGCAGTCACGGCTTCTAGAGATGGTCACTTCAGGCCACATGTTTAGTTGTCGGTGAGTCAAGTACAGTGGCTGTCGGAATATAATCAAGCTGGTGCTACAACCACCAACCAAATGGCAGCTGACACAGGACTTCAGCCTCCTAAAAGCATCGTTTTCTCCATATGTAGAAAGGCAGTTTTCTGAACAAAGAGCTCAGCACATGCTTTTTAGAAAGTCACGGGAAACTACATGGAAAACGATGTTTTTGCAGGGAAGCATGTAACTGACAGAGGAAGAAAAAGCATCTTTGTTTTAAATTCTTATTTTTTAAAACCCTAAACTTAGTGCCATTTTCTTTGGCTTTCTTGGCACACCGTGGGGTGTTTACCAGCAGGGATGAGAATTTATACTGCTCAGGCCCCTTGGAGAAGTGACTGAGATGTAGATCAAATCCCTCATAGTTTGCTTATGGCAATGGTTTCCCCAGAGACTTGTGTTTTGGTTTTAAGTAAACAAATAGCAATACAAGTAGGAGGATGATGACTCAGGTAGAAGTCCACAGATCTGTTATATATAGCAAACATTATATATGCTTAGGATTCCTCTGAGACTTTAAAAAGACGAGTTTGAAAGGACTGAATTATCACCCTCTGAGACTCCATAGGTTCCAAATTAAAAAAAAAAACTAGGATAAAGTTAACATATTCATTTTTAAAATAGAACTTCCTCTGCTTCTTTTGAGCTAGGCCAAATAGCACATTTCAAAATAAAATATTATTACTTTGGACATAAATAGACTGCATTTCTTGCTGGTATTTGCTGATTTTAGAAACCATGACACTTGATTCTACCTAGAAAAGGAAAGGGTGTGGGGTTCACCAGCTAACCTCATTCCCATTTGTACAAAACCCAAACCTCTGAGCTGAACTGGACCTCTAGGCCTTACCATGGGATGAAGGATTCCTGACAATGTCTCCTTTTCAAACCCATGCAAAACATCTCTTGGGCACAGAGTAACCCAGTCTTGAAATGTGTACTTGCTCAAAATGGGGAACCACAGCAACTCAAAGGAAGAGCTTTCATGCAGCTATTTCCTTTTGCAAATAATTTAGTATAAGATTCTTCCCCACTTTTTCACATCACTGCATAGATATGTTTCAGTTCTGGCTACGTACACCAATAAATACAGTCATCTTAACGACAGCAACACAGTGACATTGCAATACACTTTTGCAGGCACATCTACCTCTCTGGTAACTGAGTTTAGCAGTTCCCTAGGAAATAACGGGAAAAGCATGCTGAAATCTTGTTCTTTTTACCTCCCCTAACCTTCTCCATGTTTTCCTTAGTGTGTTCTCTCTGCAGACAGAGGGACACTCACAAGGAGCAGGAGTCACAGCTGCTTCCCCATCCCCATCAGTGCTACAGGCAGCACTTGCATAGTGAGCAAGAGAGCGGTTGGAGTCCAGAGGACAGCTGTGTTTGCTCTCTTTCCTTTTCTCAGGAGGGCATGCTTATAGTCACCTTCAGGCAAGAAGTATCCTCATTTTCCCATTCCTGGGGTGCATTAGAAGAGGAGTGGTTAGTAGGTCAAGAGAGGTTCTCCCCCCCCTCTACTCTGCCCTGGTGAGGCCACATCTGGAATATTGTGTCCAGTTCTGGGCCCCACAGTTCAAGAAGGACAGCGAAAGAACTGCTTGAGAGAGTCCAGCACAGAGCCACCAAGATGATTAGGGGGGTGGAGCATCTCCCTTATGAGGAAAGGCTGAGGGAGCTGAGTCTCTTTAGCTTGGAGAAGAGGAGACTGAGGGGAGACCTCATTAATGTTTATAAATATGTTAAGGGCGAATGTCAGGAGGATGGAGCCAGGCTCTTCTCAGTGGTGCACAATGATAGGACAAGGGGTAATGGTTGTAAACTGGAACACAGGAGGTTCCGCTTAAATTTCAGAAGGAACTTCTTTACAGTGAGGGTGACAGAGCACTGGAACAGGCTGCCCAGGGAGGTTGTGGAGTCTCCTTCTCTGGAGACATTCAAGACCCGCCTGGACGCCTTTCTGTGTGATCTCATTTAGGTTCCTGCTCCAGCAGGCGGATTGGACTAGATGATCTTTCGAGGTCCCTTCCAATCCCTAACATTCTGTGATTCTGTGATTCCTCATGAACACACTCTAAACTAAGCTGTCGAGAAATAAACCAATATGAAAGACAAATAAGGCTTGCCACTGACAGACACATACACCAATGCTGCCTTCAGCCACAAGGAGACATCAACTACCAAACACAGGTTTCCTTCCCCAAAGTCTGGGAAGGGACTCCTGGACAAATGAAGGCAAGCCTGGGTTAGTGAAAGGAGGATATAGGTCTTCTAATGTGTATTGAGGCTGAACCTAAAAATCTACTGAAGATGAAGGAAAAGCAGCCAGGTCAATGAGGAGCATCAGATGCAGCCCTGAATCTGTAGCTAGATACTACAGTGGGGACAAAATACGTTCAAGACCCAGCCGTGACAGGCACGCTGTTAGCTGAATACCAGTTTTCTTTTGCAGCCC
>NW_010319654.1:0-25832 GCF_000700745.2 Antrostomus carolinensis | reverse complement strand
AGCACAGGGCCAGGAGAAACACCTCACTTATCTTTGGATCTGTGGTTTCTAGTTTGTGCTACAGCCCAGGAGACAGAATAGCTGCTTAAGACTGCCTTACCCATGAGACTTTGAGCTTCCTCGTGAACTCTCAGATCCCACCCATTCCCACCTGGGTGTCACTTGTGTCCTCAGCGCAGGACTGTGGGAGGGGAATCAGGAAGGGGCAGGGGTAAATGGATGAGGATTAACATTTCTTCAGCACTTCTGGTAAATCCAGTCCTGCCTAATTATGCTTACAGGGACAAAAGATGCAAAACCTGTATCTAGATAGTAATGTGCTGAAAGACCATGACTGACTCCAAAGAGGGCTTTGAACTGGAAACCACCTGGTTCCAAGCCTGTCACCTTTCCCACCTTCTCCAGAGTCTGGAGCTAGGCAGAAACTAGTCTCAGAATTAGTAAAATAAATGTATATTAGTGCCTCATTGGCAATTTCCATATTATTTTCTATTCCACAAGACACGAATAGAGCTGAAGTAAATGTGCCACTACAACATCTTTTGTCTTCATATAGATATGCTACTTCGTTGGGCAAAACTGTCGTACTTTCAGAAAATGACCAAGAATGAGATGTAACAAGCCAAGAAAGGCAGAAAATCCAACATGGCTGCTGAGGAAAGTAAGTGATCCTGATGTCACTGATGCTACATGCACAGGAAAGCCTTTTGTCACTAACAGATTCATTGGATAGGCACAAGCGATGTCACAGCCAGGCATCTTGCAGAGTCAGGTTGGTCTCATGTCCCTAGAATCTGCACTCCTCTTTGACTTCTGTTTCCAGAATGCCTATTTCTAAGAATCAAGAAATGGAAATTAGAGAGAAGGATAAATGTGAAACAGACCCTTACTGACAACTTCAGAAATGGCTTGCATGGTATTTTCCCCTCAAAATTTGTCTGCCTGCCCTGAGATAATCAGGTGATCAGAAATTTCCAAAGCACCTATGATTGCCTCACTGGGGCCTTCTTGCCAACTAGCATGGTCGGTACTGCCTCTAAATGATTATGCATACTAATGGAAACACTTATTTGGCATCACATTATAAATCCAAACACTGCATGTTTTAAACAGAAATGATGAGCGACAACAGTCCTTTTATCTTTGCTTCACAGCATCTTTTAATCCTCACTAACAAAAAGACTTGCTTTCCATTTTGTCATATTTCTGAACGACTCAATGGAGACAGGAGTCAGAATTCATTAAAATGCTGAGCCCAAAGCCAGCTTTTCAAAAATAATAAGCAACAACAATAAATAATGAATTAATTTAGCACTTGTGAGAATATCAGACTTAACTGTGCCAGAGAGTCAAATTCTCTATTTATCTTACTGAGAAAGCAAAGATAATACCGGTAGTGGCTTCTCAGGTGCAACCTGGCTGCCCAGGAGTGGCAGCCAGGCTTGGAAAGGCCACCTCTAAGCTCAATGACACTGAAATGACATGCTGATACGTTCATTGGCCTGTCACTCTGATGAGTGGACATCTTTCTGCGGTGTCCAATGACACTTTTACCTCATCTGCTGAAGTGCAATCATTCATTGCATACTACAGAGACGTGATGTTCATCGTGTGTCATCTCAAGAAAATGCCCCAAGAAATCCATGTAAAATCCATCAGCAATTGTAAAAAATTAAAGGGAAGGACTGAAAGACATTCCCTTGTCTTTTCCTTTGCCCTGGAGCCAGGCAAAGGTATGAAAAGGGTTGTTGCTTTGAGTGCTGGCTGTTTTCAGAGCAGTGGCTCTGAGCCAGCCAGTCCTGTAGCACTGGATTATTTTAATTATCCAGCTCTTTGTGGAGTGTTTTAGATTTTGTGGTGTTATTACTCCCACTGATGTAGGAAATCCTGAGGAAAGGGCACATTGACTCTCTGTAATACAGTCTGTCTGATTCTCAGTCCCTGGAGCTGCAAATTTTGAGGAACACCTGCAATGTCTCAGGTAGAGCAAGCTGTACTCTGGCCCTAGAAGTGAACCAGGAGCTGCCAGAGGGGACTGAGAGCCCCCGCTGAGCAGACCAGCATCATGTCAGTTCAGGCAGAAAGCAATCATATGAAGAACAGCCCTTGCAGGGCCAGGATAGATACCAACCAAGCATCTCCTCAGTAGCCAAGAGCCAAAAATACTTGCATTCCTCACATCTACTGGCAAATCATGATAAGACACCTAGTTATAATCAATAACAGATATTTGCAACCCTCCATAGCTACTTTGGCTCTCTAACCACTTCAGTCTGGGATTGTTGGATCTGTGAGATGTGAGGGTATATGAGAAAACACAAATATACCTTCTTCCTCTGAAAACACTTTATGTTACATCCCACATTTCCAGAGGGAAAGTGGCTACAAAGAAACACGACATCCTACAGGGATTTTAAAAAGCTAACATATGGAGAGGTGGCTTTCTTACTCTGAATTGAAGATGACTTAAATTAAGCAATCAATTAAAGATATTTTGGTTAGACATAGTAATCCAGCTACTAAAAGTAATAAAGATATGCTTGCCTTTGCTCAGGGTGGATGATATTCTAAATGTCTAATTTCAAGTTCAGTGAAGTTGCCTGATTATACACAGCACAGCAGTAGACTTCTGGGCAAATCATTACAACCCCCTGCAAGGTACAGTGTGGAATGAGAACAAACTGTTTTTTCAGACATCTGCAGGTTGGGCTTGAATCTGTTCCTCTGTAATCTGGTCTTGATTACAGAGGAACAGATTCCCCACTTGCATGCTTAGCATGAGGCAATTGACAATAAGAAGAGCTTCGCACCCCTGTGCTCTAGTCCTGCTCAGAACAAGTTCTGGGAGGGAGGAGAGATTAGCATCCTGCAAACATCTTCCCTTTACACATTGTGCATAAACAGCAATACAGTTGGAAGTTCGTTCCAGGAGATGGTCTATTCCACATGCAGCAGTGTCTCTAATGCAGACAGCTCTGCAGTTCAGGTCTTCTGAACTGTTTCTGAGACGTCAGTGTGACATGGACAATGTAATTACAACAGAAAACAAAATGGCATATAAATCTTCTAAAACTTGTACCTTACTGTTGCTCAGTCTCCCCAATGTTATTTTACTTTTTCTGTTTCCGAAATGAGTAGAAAAAAAAAAAAAATTATGGCCTAAGAGAGCCAAAACATATCAGTTTGAGGTCCCTGCTAAAGTTGTGAAGGTGGAGGGATGGGAGGTTGGTCACACAGAAGCATGGAGCCTGCAGATTGTGTCTCTGTGCTTCTGCAATTTAACCGTGGCACCTTACACATGGGCAGATCCCAAAGCTCAGTAGCCTCTCTGCTGCTCAGTGCCCCTTAGGCCAAAGGTAGCATGTTGCTGGGCCACAGATCATCTACATCTGGCATGAAGGACCACAGGATAGGAGAGGCTGTGATGGAGCTACAAATGCATGGATGCAGCAGGATAGGAAACCAGAGATAATTACGAGCCTCACATTTAGCACATAAGATTCAGCAAATCCTCTGAGGTGGTTTATAGCCCTGTAATTCCACAATAAAAGGCCCAATAGAAAAAAATGTGAAGGTAAAATGCATTATGCAAACTAACTGATGAAGAACATCCTAAGAGACCAGGACTGCAACTCTGAAAGGTGCACACTTGGGGAGTAGGAGGATAGTGGAGATGTGGAAGGGTAACTCTGTACACCAATGCGAAGAGCAAGTACAGTCTGGCCATCTGTGAAAAACACACAAACCATGGCACAAAAGTGGAGAAAGAGGAGAAAGTGTTAAATGCCCTGTCGTGAGGGTCTCTGATGGACTGCTAATTTTGGTGCTAAACTCTGTCCCTTGAGGCCCTTAAGTGAAACTTTAATTCTGAAATTAGCTGGCATTTATTGAGTCATCTCGTGGTTATATAAAGAAGACTTCAAAGCTTGCAATGAACTGTCAAAGGCTTAGAGAAAAAACATGAAACCCAGCGTTGTCAAATCCACTGTTCTAAAAAAACCCACACTAAGTGCACATTTGGCCATAGGAAAAGTTGAATTTGTTCTTTTAAGACAATATGTACCTTCGGTGTATTCAGTTTGAATTCTCCAGGCTAAAATGATGCACTTACACTCTTTTATGAGACCCTGAAAAGATCCTCTAGGGATTAGACAGTCTAGGACAGGCAGCCTGGATCTCTCTTTGGGACTCTAGGAATCTAAATTATATTAACTCTGCATGATACTCAGCTGTGATAGATTTACCCCTGGGATTTCTGAAGAGCTCAGAAGGCCAAGGAGCTCTAAAGCAACCATGGTGCTCTCCTGATCCAGGGCAAACCAGGGGCTATTTCAGCTCTGGTGAACCTTGGTTCTCCATCATCTGCAGTGGTGGAAGACTGGGCAGTGATGCCCCATTACACCTGTGGCACAGTCATTTGCTCCTCTACTCCTTGCCTACCAACTACATTTATTTGGGACTGACCATCGTCTTCTTTCATTATGTCTTTGGACCAGTTTTCTGGTTTATTGAGGCATTGTGAGTCTGATGTATCTGGGGCTAAGTACTGAGCTCTGTGCTTCAAGTGTTTCTTTCACAGGGATTCATTTAAAATGCACTGTACTGACATGTGCTTTTAAATTCCCTCTTTTGGTAAGGTTCAGATGTTAGTTTGGAGATGGTGTGTACCTCCAGGCAGCTCTAAGTAATTGTTATTTTGTCTTGAAGAAAAACATCCTATCACCTTAAGTCATATATGCACTGAACAAGAAGTCATTTAATGATACCTCAGTACTGGGTGAACTAGATATCCCTGTCTGAAGTCTACCTGGCTGGAGATACAAAAGATGTAAGGGGAGAAATCCCACATGCTGCCAACATTACAGCACCTAGACATGGGGAACAACATCTGAACCTAAAGAGCTGTCTCCCTGTCCTTTTCACACAGAAGGCAGGCTATTATCAAAACACAGTGGAAGGAAAAAACCTGATACTAGGTACCTGATGGAGTCACAGATGCTAGACAGGAGCATAATGTAGCAGCTGGCAGAGGCAGCTACAGGATCAGCAGAGGCAAAGGGAAGAAGAATGGACCCAGCCAAAGACAACACCACATGGCCAAGAACTATGCAGGGAGAAGGGCTCACTGGGGGGCACTGGGAGCTGGGGCGATGTCCTACAGCCAAGCTCACACCCTGCTGGGAAGCTTTGCCTTCAAATCTCAACTTCCAAAGATCCCAAAGCAGAAATCTCTGGATATTCAGGTAGCTCTGTACTTCTTCCTTCATTGGCCAGCTAGTCCCTTTCTGCCTTCCCTCCCTCATCCCGCCATCACAGCCTCCCTTTCTTTACATCTCCTAGAGCTTCTCTCTCTTCTGTAGTGTCCCTCTCCATGTTATTCTTTCTTTCTTTCACTTACCATGCTAGCCATTTCATG
This sequence comes from Antrostomus carolinensis, assembly GCF_000700745.2. Classification (NCBI taxonomy): domain Eukaryota; kingdom Metazoa; phylum Chordata; class Aves; order Caprimulgiformes; family Caprimulgidae; genus Antrostomus; species Antrostomus carolinensis. The sequence goes on along the minus strand of NW_010319654.1, from coordinate 20,416 downwards.
CCTGCTAAGTAAGGCAACATGGAAGTTTTTTGCTGCAAACTCATTGTGGGCTCTGTCCTTTAGTACTGCCTCTAGTTCTCATAGCGTGAGCTTCATTTCAGATGTCAGTATCTGAGGTCCCCCGTCAGTTGTGTGAAAAAGACATTCCTAGGAGGAAATTATTGTTTATGATGCCTAGCAGACATCTATCTGCCTTTGGCCAGATAAGTCCTATCTTTAATGTCTATTCGTTTTCTAAACCCATGAGGTTGAGCAGGGCTGCCTGCCATTCTCAGTTTGTGCAGTGCTTAGCACAACAACAATCCTTCAAATTTACTGTTTCACCAGTCTCACGATAGACATGATTAATAACACATTTATGTTACACAGCGGTGTGTAAAACATTAACTAGACCTCCTTTTTTCTTAATAGCATTTTTGCAAACACTTTAACCAACTAATCCTTATGGTGGTTAGGTACCTTTCTACCTAGTGGGGCCATTTCACAGAGATGAAGTGATGAAAATATTCACACAGAGGGCCACAGAGAGAGAGCAAAAGGAAGACATCTGATTGTACATCTTAACGACACTACAGCTTACAAGTCTCTGGTCCCAGTACCACTAACACATTTTACACAATTATTTTTTCCATGCAAAAATGCATAATCCTTTCCTGCTGCAAAAAACAGAATGGAAAAGAGTCACAGAGCCAGGCTCCCCATTGTTTCTTCCCTTTCTCTGGGTTTCTGAAGTCTTCAGTCTTTTCTGCACAATGGCTTCAACACTGGGCAGAAGTTCTGAAGAGTAATTCTCATTGCCATCTGATCTCAGGCCATTTCCTAGGATGTTGAGCTGTGGGTTGACTTGAAGGTTCTTGAGGTCCAAAAAAGAAGGTTCTGTTTCTATTTTGTGTGGCACAGCTAAGAAGAGTACTTAGTGCTGTCTTCAACTACATAATGGGAGACTGTAGAGAAGACAGTGCCGGATTCTTCTCAAAGGTGTACAGTAGGATGAGAAGCAATGGGTATAAGGTGTAACATGATGAATTCTGACTTGATATAGAGAAAATATTTTTTACCATGAGGATGTGGGTTTCACAGGGAGGTGGCAGAATCTCCATCTTCAGAGACGTTCAGAAGTTGACAAGACAAGGCCCTGAGCAACCTGCTGTCACAGGAGGTGCTTTGAGAAGGAGATTGGACTAGAGACTCCAGATGTCCCAGTGGTCCCTCCCAGCCTTCCTGATTCTATAGAAATAATCCAGTTTAGATAATCCCTACAGGAGGAAAGCTTCCCAGAAGACTCTCAAAGAGAAGTTCCGGGGGCTGTGGGAGTTACACAGTGTAAGACAGATGCATTCACATTAAATTTAAGAGCTCCAAAACCACACCAGATACAGGAAACCATTTAATTGTGGTACAGTAACACAGGCTAATTTGCATTGCTTCTTTTTAAAACCTGTGGTTCAGCTGGGGCCTCTTTGTTTCCCTTCTGGCAGCAAGTACAAACTCCACCAATACAGGGTGGTTTACAGTGTCAAGTCAACTGCTGTAAAATGACTGCATGTTACTGATAAAAGGCTTTGTAGAACCTGTAGACTTGTCAGTTTAAGATCTCCTGCTTTTTGGAAAGGCTCTATTTATGCCAAGGCTGAAACTACTTATTTCTTGCCTCAGAGAAAACATCAGTTGTCTGTAGATTTTCCGTTGGCTGAAAAATTCCTGTGATCATTGCTAAAAACCCGGTTTATTCTGCCTCCTCCACTGAGCTTGCCACCTTTGGCCTCGTGGAAAGCCACCTGAGAATCACAGGAGCTCACTGCTTCTAGGATGCTACGAGAGAGATTTCTCTATGCATGTATCGCTGTCAGGAGGTACGCAGGCGGGTATGACTGCTTTACAGTCCTAACAGTACTTGCGTTTCTTTGCTGACGAATATGAAAGTAAAAATTGGAGATGGCAGCAATGAAGAATTATTTTGCGTGGGGTCCTTTCTAGCTCTCCTTACTAACGAAATGTGTTTCCTTTAAATAACAAGCACAGATTTCTGAGGGTAATCCATGTTGTCCTGGTTTATTTCAGTTGATTAGAAAAGTAATAATGCTATTAACTTCAATGGAAGGTAAAACTCAACAACTTTGAAAATCCCACCTGTGGCCAGGTGGGATTTTCAGATTGACACAGCACATTTGTTGGTTTATTACTGAATTTTAAAAATGGGGAGAAAGCACATTTATGGTGGTGCAGAATCAGTACACTGATGTACTTTGCTGAGAGGAGGATGTGGAACAGATAATGTGGCAGAGTAACATCACCTGTGGCCAGGTTACTGATGGGCAGAAAAGGAAGAGGCTTCTGGCAGTGAAGCAGACTAGGAATGGGGCAAGGCTTGGCTAGAGCAGGACTGAGAGAAGAGCTTTGGTGTACAGTTGCTGGGCAGATGTCTCAAGAAAAATGTTTGTATTAATTAATTAGATTTTCCTTATAATAGCTTGGTTTGTATTTAGGCAGGTTTTTAAAGTCAGATGTTTAGATATGTAACTTAAATTGGACATTCTTTCCTTCTTTTCAGTAGGACTTTCAAATTGCATGGGTATTAGATATAAGCCAGAAGTCTTAATGTCACCTTAATGTCACTTGTATGACACTTACTATAGGATTTTTCTCAAGGGAGAGATGTTTGTTGCATATTGGAGCAGTACAGTGAAGTACGGGAGTAAAGAGTGAAATATTTATAATAATCTAGATGGACTAAAATGATGAAGGTTGGGCCCAGAAGTAGATTGATATTCTGTAAGCACTGCAATTTTTCTTACAATTGCAGACTGTGTGACATAATTTTTAATCAAATTTATTAGTGAATATCAGATTAATGATTCAACTTTTTGTATTAGCTACAGGAATTAATACTGAATTCATCTGACATAGTAATGAAATCAGAAGATTCACAAATTTGAAAGCAAAATAGTCTATTTTTTTAACTAGAAAGCAACTGAGAACTGTATTTCATTGTATTTACTGCAGATACTCACTACTAATTCCACTAACAAACTTTCAGAATTTAATAAAATCCATAGGGAAGCTATCACCAATGCATCAGATATACTTCAGAATGACCTTCTTTTGTGAAGAAACCTGCTACAAAAGTCCTTCCTGCAAAGCTTTTGTAAAAAGCTATGTAAAAAATGCAATTATGTAGGCACTCTCCCGTCACCCTGAGGTGCACTGGATTCATTTTAGAACATGCATCCTGCTAAGGGTTTCAGACTCCATCACAACATTACTCAGGCTTGCGATTGTCTCTCTGTTCTGTGTATTCCTGTGCTTCCCATTGGATCTGTATCAAAATTTTGCTTAAAGGAAGTTCTAAGTAGTTTCAAGGGCATTTAATTTTTTTTCTTCAAATTAATATAACAAACTGCCAAAAAAAGCATTCAGAAAGGCTGAGAGGCAAGATTTAATCTTGTTTGAATTCTTTTATGCCAAGGGAAATTTTCAATGTTTTTCATCATCCAAATAATATTCTTTGAATAACTTCTAAGGATTTAGCTAAGGATTTTTAGAGTGGCATCAATCCTGCACAGAAAACTGAATTATATAAAAAGATTTTTCCATCCCTACCCTTCTTTCCAGCTTTGCTAAATCTGCAAGTCCTCCATGTGACAAATTAGTTCAGGAACTAGCAAAGGAACCATTTCAGAGATTCCCCAAAACCTGTCACTATTTGTTCTAAAAATAATGCACTTTCATGTAGCAGAATTGAATTAGCATCCATTCACAGATAATGGGCTTACAAATGGAATTAGTAAATAAATCAGTGTCAGTGCTGTTTTGATAAGAAGACAGTCATAAGACATATGATATTTATTTTCTATGCACTAAGCACATTGGTATTTTCTGTGCACAGTCCCTTGTTTATTAACAGAACATAAAGGGATTGACATTATAGGGTGCACAACGTGATGTTATAATAAAGACAATTTAGAATTAAAAAAACCCTTAAGCCTGAGTTCACTCACAGTCAGTCAGATATATAAGACAACAAACAACTGGGACAATGTTGAAGCTTTATGAGAAAATATCAAATTTACAAAATTCTAGTCTGTTTTGGGTTCAGTCTGGGTGGCATTTGTCAGCATAACTCAGACCAGCCAGTACTTTGCCAGTACCTGGCCACAGCCAATTTACAGAGTAAAATGGTTATCACATGCAATTACCAGCTTCTGAAACCCTTGGAACAAGAGTTCCAGCCACAAATTTGAAGATCTAACATCTTTCTGTGTAATTAAACACTTATGCATATTCTTTCAGTGCAGGCTGTGATTAATATCTCAATAAGCAGTGTTTAGGTATGTATTACATGCAAGTGAGCTAGCTGATAATCTGATTAGTTAAGCAGTGGTTTTCCTCTGTGGTTTACAGATCCCTGAGGATCAAGAGAGTACTTCTAAAGAATTTGGAAAGGACAGCTGTGGGAGCATCTCACATTACACCAAACCAAGGCAATCCCGAGGTGATCACCACAACAGGCTGCCTGACTGATCCTGCCATGGGCTCTGCTGCCTTGCTGGAGCCAGAAGCAGACAAGCAACTGGGGAACTGTAGGGCAGGCCAGTTCAGCTCACTTTCCCAACTGGAAAGCAAATTCTCTTTCTGATGGAAATGATTCCTAGGTCAGACTCAAAAAAAAAAACCCAGTAGGAAGTGGAGGAAAAGAGAAAGAAAGGTGGGAGGAGGTTAGGCTGTTTTAAGAAAGTCTGTAGTTACTGAAGGTTAGACGTAATTAATGTGAATTAATGTGAAATCGCACCCACGCTACTGTCAACAGGCATATATGTTCCCTACAGAAGGCTCCACACTGTCAGTGGAAAACATTGAGGTTGCTCAAGACAAAAGAAATTGAAACACCTCTATAACAAGCCTTCTCTTGTCTCAGGAAGTCTGTAGTATCAAAAAAATTATGAAGAGAACTAGCATAACTAATATGTTACTGCTACAGTTATGGTACTACAAAGCTGCAAAATTGCAAAGTATGCCTTTGGCTGCCACAAAAGACATGAGGTCTCAGCATCTCCTGATGTTGTACCTTTATTTTGCAAGATCAGGTGCTCAGCAGCAGTATCCTCCAAAGTCATCTAGCATTGCAGAAACTGAAAGCACATCAGAGACTCAGCAGCCTGAAAGAGGAATCAATCTGCCAAGTAAGTCTTATCCCAGATCAGCAAACAGTATATACCACATTGTGTACCCAGTAAAGAACACATGGTGATGTCATAGGCCCAAATATAACCTCCCCACCCTTCACAAAATTTATTGTAAGGGTTCAAAGAGGGAATATAGACCAAAAGGCAGATAAACCAGTTCTAAGACTTTGCAAGGCCTTGGTTTAAATATTAGAAGTCTGCATCCAGTGGCATACCAGATAGATAAAAACTCCAATTATTATTTTATCATCATGAAATGTATGAAAGATCAGTTGTCCTAACACAGTGCAAACTGTGAATACTTGAAACGGGAGTCTGAAAATACACGTCTGTTTGAGACACAGACTTTCACTTCTGAACTCTTAAATCTTGAGCATTTGTGCACATGCATCAGAGGTGTGTGGAAATGCGTTTCCCTTCCAGAAAATTTAAAGCTCTTGGGCCTCCTTTTGTACCCATAGGAAAACAGTGGTTTGGGTGAAAACTAAAAAGCTTGTTTGCCACTAAAGTGACCTCCAGGCTAGGATGATGTTGAAGGGGGTTGAGCTGCATCCTGTTTTTCACATAGACAAAGAGGTTTAGAATGGAGTTGATCATCCTTTGCTTTGATTTCTCTGTTTTATGCTAAATCTGGGTTACTGCTGTATGAGAGAAGTGTTCTGCATGGTTGAATAAAAGATGGGTTTGTTACCAACCTTGCCACAGATTTAAATATGCACAGAGAGAAAGGATCAAACATGGGAAAGTCAGAGTACAGTGCAAATGCACTGATGAAAAGGCCAATGCCCCTCTCTTTTCCTCCTACACATGACAAATCTCTCACTTTGTTCTCCAGACACGGGCTGACCCCTCCACTTTTTGCTCTTTAACATGTTCCTATTAGGGGTACCCCTCATCTCTGAAGTTTCCATTTGTTCTTTCATTTCAACCAATGTTCTTCTTATACAATACGGCAGTGTCATACCCATGGAAGTCCTGGAAGTGCAAATTCAACACTGTTGAAAACACATGGGTCTTAGTTGTCATTTACAGGAAGAATTTTTTGCACCATAACTTATTCCAGCTTCCAGACTACCTTTCATTGCCATCAGAACTGCTTCAAGACCCTTTATATCACTGAAGTAATGTAAAAAGATTTTTCTATAAACAATTATAAGTTCCTCTGTTTACTTGCTGTCTCTCCATCCATTTCTAAATGACATCTCTTGCAAACTCACTTTCTGGAGAAGATAGGGCCATATACTCATTGAACACAAGAAGTATAAAATTATGGTCATATGGTCTGCTCAGTTCATAGCAGATCTCCCTCTGCATCATGGAATACAGGCTGTTACACGGTAGCCTGCTTTCAAGTTAATATAACTGTGTGACTACAATATCATATAGCAGAGAATATATACAGGGCATGAGCAAGATTTTTTTCTTGGTTTAGAGCTATTTGTGTCACACTGATGATCCAGTAGTTGTAATAGTATTTCATTTATGTTTCCCATTTCTTGTTATAACAAACTTATGTATGTAGGCAAGCACTTTTTTGTTCATCCTTGCCATCTTGCTTTTCAAAAATCTGACACTTTAGGTTCATCACTAAATATCTGTAAAGATAACACATTTCTGAGGGCAGAGTGGTTGTCCTACACTGGATTATACCAGTTTATTTGAGACACTTTTAAAATAATCATTAGAGATTTACTCTGCCCTCTTCCTGTCCCAACTAAAAGCTTACATTCTGAGAAATGCCACTGTGAACTGCATAAATATAGCAGACATGCTGGTATATGCTAAAAATTTGATAAGACCTATGTGGGCAGGCCTTACATATTTCTGGAACTGATACCTTGCTGCTGCCGTTCCTTGAGGGTCATAGGATTAATACAACACAATAAAACAAGTTTTAGCAGTTCAGCCCCTATGAAAGGGCACCTAAAATGTGTTCAGACTACGTGCTTCTACTTGATCATTACTGTATCCAGGAAAAGTTGGTTAGTCATGAAAATAAGGTTTTTATAGGGAACAACTACTAAATCCAGTACTTCTGATACTGGAAATATAATATTATTTTGTGCCTGTGGACAATCTGTGAGCTGTTATAATTCAGGTTTCAGGTCCTCTTTTCCTTGGACATCTTTCGTCTCCCTTCTCCCTTTCCTCTTCTGTACACTGAACGGAGCGCAGTGAGGTCTTCAGTGACATTATGATGTCATAATGATGTAAACCATTGCTACCCTTGTTCTCTCCCATCCGTCTTGTGACATACCTGGATTTCTGATAGACGTGTCTTTATGTACAAAACCAAGTCTGCTGGGAATTTTTCAAACAATCTATGGCAGCACTCCTGTCATTGCATTGATGTGCAGAAGATGGCTTTAAAGGGCCGGAAAGTCAATATTAAAAATTTGTGATTGCTGTGAAGCTGGACCTTGGCAGAAGTGACAGTCCTAACAAGAATGGCATTCTCCATCACTTGGGAATTTTCTTAGTAGCAAAAGCAAAACACCTCGGTGATGCACAATTTATACACCAAGCTGCCCAATATCCCTGCTCCCTGTATCCTCTGTAAACAACTTTTTATAGAGGCCATTAGTCCCTACAGGCCATAAATATTCAAGGACTGTTGTTTTACAAATGCATTTCAAAGCAGTGACAGGAAGTTTGGGAAGTATCATGTTATTTACTTCCAGAAATTATTTGCTGATCCTTTAATATTTTGTATATTTAAAATAAATAGCCTTTTAAAATTTAATTTACACAAACATTTCATTTAATTTCCAGTACCTGAAGGGAGCCCACAAGAAAGCTGAGGAGGGACTTTTTACAAGGGCAGGTAATGATAGAACAAGGGGAAATGGGTTTAAGCTGGCAGAGGGTAGGTTTAGATGAGATATTAGGAAGAAATTCTTCACTGTGAGGGTGGTCAGACACTGGAACAGGTTGCCCAGAGAAGCTGTGGATGTCCCCTCCCTGGAAGTGTTCAACACCAGGCTGGATGAGGCTCTGAGCAACCTAGTCTAGTGGAAAGTGTCCCTGCTGATGGCAGGGGGGTTGGAACTAGATGATCTTTAAGGTCCCTTCCAACCCAAACCATTCTGTGATTCTATGAAAAAATACCGCACACTGAATTGGTCTGAGCTGGAGGGGGAGAAAACAGCCCACATTTTTCAATGGATTCCAGTTTCATTTTACCTACATTATCTAAGAAACTTTTCTACATTTACCTACACAGTCTTCTAGTGGGTGAATCCATCCAGACCCCAAGCACTGGAACCAGATTAGCACTTCCCTGCTCTGCAGCAAGAAAAGGGAAGAAAGATCATGGAGAGTAGGATGGGAGAGATACTTTGCTGCTCCAACACATCATAAAAACTGCAGAAGCTGTGTCAGGAAAATGGCATATGGGATCTAGCCACAGAAAATAAAATAAATAAATTAAAATCCAAACCCACCAAGCACAAGCTTGAAAAGAAGGGGAAGACAAGCCACCGTGTATTAGGGGTGTGAATTGTCAGCCTATAAAAGTTTGGATAGTGATTTGGGTAAAAAAGCTTACTGCATTTCTTTTAGTAGAAAAACTGTGGATGTCCCCTCCCTGGAAGTGTTCAACTGGTTACTGGTTTTGTACACAGAGCTTACACGTGACCTTGGAGCTCTGCAGCCTTTGGAACTACAATGAACAGGCCCCAGACCAGACTATACAAACATTATCCAGAAACTTAAGTACAGAAAGAGCTATAAAATAATCATATGTATTGGAGAGTTTCAGTCTTTTAAAAAGCTGCCCATAAATGCATCTATGGGACATTCAGATGACCTTATGCCAAAGTATCCTCTTTAACATCCTCTGAAGACAGACAGGCTCAAATGAAACATGACCCAAGCAGAAATGTACTGTATTTAATATGAAAAATCAACAATTATTTCCTTCCTTCCAGTATGTCAGATTGAAAGATTTTCTCTGCTATCCTTGGAAAGGAGCCTGCAAAATTCTGCAAAAAGAATGTTCTTGATAATAATCCATATTTAATGAAACTGCACAGTAGTTATATAACCAATGTTGATTTCATAAAGAACCTAATTTAGACTTCATAAAGTACATAGTGCTTATGTTGGAAAAGCTTGAACATGTTTTACTATGTCTGAACAGATAGTGTTATTGGCAAAAGATAAATGCTTCTGATAATTTGGTGCTAATATTTCGAGTCTCTGTGGAAAAAACAGCAAATGCACCAAGAGAAATAATGAAGAAAAGTAATCTTGGCTGCAATTGTACTCCTTTTGATAGAGCTGAACAGTAGAATCATTCAATAGTTTAATTACTCAATGCTGTACATTTCTTTCAGACAGTAAATCAGTTGATGCAGATCACTAGTGGACTTGTCTTGTAAAGAGACAAGCAGTATCAGATAGGCAACCAAGATAAGCATTTTATTGCGTGCAACTAATGTTCTACAGAGGTGGGCTAAATCCTCACCAACCAAGGAGGCAACTGACTAGGACTTATGGAAAAAGAATAAAAGGGAACATCAGTACAGAACTGCAAATATTTTGCAGTACTTTACATAGAAAAGTTATTGTTGGTTGTGAGCCAGTGCTCCAGAGCCGATGCATGGAGGCTGCTCTGTCGGCACACTTTGGAAATGAACTTTGCTTGTTTCAGATGGTTGGCTGGCTTGCAGAGCTTGTTTTAGAGGCTTGTTGGTCAGATGAACATCTGAGATAGAGCCAGAATTTCTCATTTGTGGGGCTAGCTGTAAATAATGTAAATAAGGGTAGCTGGATGTGGAGCCAAATGAGATGTAGCTAGGTCTAAGAAAGACCTATAATGAACACAGGACCAGGTGATGGGATCAGCCTAGCTTAATCTATGCCGGTTTGTAAGTCTTCCATCTGAAAGTGTCTGATTTGGCTTTTCAGCACATAAACACTCCCAGTTTAACGTGCCTTGATTTAGTGGGCCACTGCAGGAGGCACAAATCTAAATCAGGTTTCATGCCATACCAAAACCAACCAAGGTAAAGAGACTCCAGTATGTGTCTCTCTCACCCAGCAAAAACATAACTAAGATTTACCATGGAGTTAACTAAGCTGGGCTTGATGTGGATTTGGACATGTGTGGATTTCAGCTGAGTTGAGGATAATACACAGAAGTAATTGTCTATATACACAGTCAAAATCATGCTGTAATGGCATCAGGGAAGTGCCATAGCAGGCAGTGCAGCCACCTGTTATGTGCCAGGCTGCAGAGAGGGCACTTATCTCTGGCTTTTATTAGCATGGAGGTTATATAGATTACATGTACACAATACATACGTCACGCTTGACAGTAAGTCAAAGCTAAGTGGAACAAGAACAGAGGTGCAGCTGGCAGGCAAGGAAGCATAAGCAGACCCAGTGAAGTTTCATTTAATTACAGATATGCAGCCACAATCAGTAAGTCAGCCTGCAATTCAGATCTCCTGGCATTTTTTTGCAGAAGCAAAGCTCTCCCAAAGCTGCATTATACATAATCCCTGTCGCCATGTCCTCCCCAGGGGAGCTGGGAAATTTTGTTGCAGCTGAGCAGCCACTTCCAGCTCTTCTAATGGCAATGCAATGTATCTGGAGATTTTTGTAAGCTCCAGCATATCAACTTGAAACACAGAATAGCAAGAGGGCATGATAAAAAGCTCAGCATTGTTTAGATAGCGAGAAAGACTGAGACCATATTGCATAATGCTTTTAATGGAAGAAAATACCAAGGAGCAGAAAAAAAGAGAGTAAAAGCAATCTGTACACCTCCTTAATGCATAAGGATGAGAACAAACAATTTTACTTCATGGGTTTTGCTCCTGGAATACCAAGGAATGCCAAGTAAAAGGAATGCTTTTACTCAGCATCTTCTGGAAATGGGATCCTGTCTATGCTGTAAGACTTTGGGCTATGCTTTCAGTTTTTGTCCAAATGCAGACATCTGTACACAAACATATGAGTCACTAGCTTGAACAGATACCTGTATGCTGTCATGTTGGTGTCATTTTTCATTTTCTTTAATAGTAGTATTTTTATGATAAAATAAAGAGGATGTGAAACATAATTTGGTCTTATCAAGAATAAGCAATAAAATGTAAAATGCTAATTTCCACACAGCTATTCATCCTGTACGCTTATGTATCATTTTGTCTAACTATACCAATTTGACATAGTCAAAAGTAATGCCTCTCCCAGATATATATTTAAAAGCAGCTTCCAGGCAACACCTGGAAAATCACTATGCATATGAACTTCTGTCAGATCCTCGCTGTGAAGATTTTTCCAGATGGCTGTTTTACTTCTGGATTACTCATAAGTACTGGGGTGTGGGGACAGGGAGATTTTGCATATATTTAATAGGAAAACATTGTTGATTCAGATTAGTACCTTGTCAGCCACAGAATAACGAGTTGCTCCAGGAATGCACTGGGTTTTTGCTGAATTTTTAATGAACAACAAAATAATTCGCAATTGTCCTGAGCAGCCTTAGGATGAAAATTATATTGAATTGAAAAAGCCACAAAAAAAAGCATTAAAAGAACTGGAAAAATGCCTTACAGTAAGAGACCTAAAGGGATCAAATTATTTAGTTTATCAAAAAGTAGTTACACATGAGCTAGGGGAGTCTTTAATTTAGCAACAGAAGAGATATCTCAAAACTGAGACTAGGCAAAAGCAGAATTAAGGCCTATTTTGATGTCTAAACAGGGACGTAAGCAAAATTTAATTATGTAAGGCCAAAAAAGCAAAGCTTCTCTATCTTCTTTAGCATTTCCACACTAAGCCTCCTGCTCAGCCTGAAAGTTTTCCAGATGCCCGTGGTGGTTCATCTGTGGCTGCTGGATGCCTCAGAAATGTGAGACTTAGCTGTGGGGCTAATCCAATGACCCGCTGTTGCTGAAAGGGCAGGTCTTCACCCTCTTCCCGGATTCATGGTGGTCCTTTCCATCCCCTCCATTTCCCAGGCCTGCCTGCCAGACAATTTAATTCATTTATCCAGCGGAGAGTTATCTGGGGTGTCTCATCTCATCTCACGGATTAGTGAGTTTATGGGTTCACAGGCTGCCCAAGGGCTGCCGGGTTTGGCGTAAAGTCAGTAGTGAAAGTAGGTGATCTTCTGCCTCTCGGTGATGTTCACCTGTTAGATCAGGTAACCTGTCTCCTGAAACCATTTTCACCTTAATTGTCCAAGACAGCTAATTGCATCCCCTGGCCAAGTAGAATTCACATTCACATCTTGTATTTCCTATACAAGCCCCATAACCATGAGGCTACAGAAGAGGGAGGGAGGACAATCCTCCTAATGCAGCTGGGTTGCTGTGCCAGGACCTGAGGAGCACCAGGACCTGGAGAGGAGCAGGCCTGAGTGTGTCTGATTGTGCAGCCTCAAGGCTGTACACTCAGGGGGATGCCAGAAGCTTGAATCCCTCTCTTGGGATGGGCTATGACTTACTTCAGATGGTTAAGGTATAAAAGCACAAATAAACCTGAGGGTAGAGAAAGGAACCCAAAACCCATTCCTGAGGTAAGTGCTGTAGCTACCAGGCTGCCAAGACATGCTCCTTCTCAATCACTCTCCTTCTGCCCCAGGTCTCAGGTGCACACAGAGACTGCAATATCACAGTTTCCTATCAGAACGAAATTTCAGGCCTGTAAAACTAAGGGGCTGCATGCCTCAGCTTAACACTGGTAACAGTGCAGTTGCACTGACTATAAAGCTGCTTGGACTTGTCTAAACTGTGCTCACACAGGTACTGGGAGCAGCCCTCCTGCCAGCGTGGTGCTCAGGGCATGCTCATTTATCTTGCTGAGACACACTCTCTGCTGCACTGCTGAGACACGCTCTTTGCACACAGGAGATGTTCTTTGCATTCCTCCAAGACCCCTCTATGCCAGCTTTCCATCTTTCCAAGTGTGAAGCTCATAATCTCTATTGGGAGAATAAACAGAGACACAGTGGGCAGGAGGTGGACTTGTTACGCTAGAAGATGATGCTTCTTATTTCTCTGATTTCTGTACACCCACAAATATGGATGAAGTTGTGACTCTGATGAAAAAATGGAAGCTCCACTTCCAGTTTTCAGGGTTCTTCCTTTTTCCTAAATTTCTTGAAAATCAATTGCATTCTGCACTTCACTGCCTAGGACTTTCCCTTAAAGGCTAGATTAATCAGATGCTGCATGCAAGAGTTACCTGTCACAAACAAAGGCAGGTAGATGAAAAATACCACCTAACAGGGCTCTGCAGCTTTGCTGTGTTTGGCTGGAGAGTGTCTCTCTGCTACACTGAGCAGGAAGAGAAGAGGCTTTGTTCATCAGGCTGGATTGGGAAAGGCTCTCCGGGCTTTGGGAAGAATCCCACAGTCCTTGCTCCAGCTCTGCTCCAGTGCTACGATGCCGACAGGATCAGAGGGCTCCTGGGCCCAAATCCACAATCTTGGAATCTGAATTCTTGCTGTATTGCCCTGTTCTTTCTCTCCTGTCACCAGAGGTTATTGTCCTGCTAACACTCCTACAGAGGTGCTCTCAACTGCCATGTGTACTTTTCATTGTCACTCTCCCTTTTTAAAACAGAATCTCAAAGGCAGCAATGTTTTATATTGAACAGGATTTATTTATTTATTTATTTACACTGGAATATTTTTTAAAACTGAAGTTATTTGCCAGGATGCAACATATTGGGAGATAGAGTTTTATTGTGAGGGAAACAAAAACTTGGACCTAAGAATATTGGCAGGATTGATTTAGCCTTATTTTTTATTTTCATATTTCCTATTAATTTTGTTCTCTCTTTAATCTTTTGTTAAATCTGTTAGCATGCACTGAAGGCTGTACAGAAGCCTTCTCCTTGAAAATAATGCCTATCTTAGGGTTTTTACTGGAGGCAAAGATAATAAAAACAACACACAAAAATGCTGAGGGAGAATATTTTCAAAGTAGGAGGGAAGCATATTTCCTTGGTATTTTCCAAAGTGTTCCAAAGTACAAGACTATTTATGACAACGTAAACAAAAAAGCCAATCATCCTTGTGAAGAATGCAGAATCATCCTTAATTAATTAAACTCCTACTGTGAGCTCATAAACATCAGGATGTTGAAGCGCTGTATGTTAATGGAGACTGATTGTTTTAATTATTTATTCCAAGGGAGTAAAGTAAGGTTTCTGAAAATCACAGCAAGTTACAAACATGGTGGAAAGAAATCATATTCAATATGAAGCAAGATTTTAGTCACTCTCTCTGAACTCAGTGGATGTGAAGTCTGTCTACGCCCTGCTTTGCCAGGACAAACAGCTAGGAAGATGGGAGAGGGATGCTGTGGTTCTCAGGCTTCCCTGGGTGGCTGTGATGGGAAGGGCTATGGTCCACACCACAAAGCCATGATTGTCCAGAGGAAGATGCCCTGCAAGAGTTGTCTGGAATGCAGGTCCAGCCCATGACCAAGCAGGAGGACCGCGTTATCCAAAGCCAGTGCACTCAGGCAAAAGGGCAAGCTTTCCTCGAAACAGTATGCGTGAGAGAGCAGGCAGATTTACAGATTTACACACACACACACACACACAACCAAACAAAACTGCCTGAGAAATTTGGTTTTTGCAGATGCATGTGCTAGGATACCATAAAGCTTAGCCTTAGTGGTCTGCCAACCCCAAAAAGTTCTCATGTTCCTAAGGAGCAGAAAGACAATACTGAGACACAACGATTTATTTCACTTTATCAGTTGTAGGTAAGACATTTGCAATTTCAGCTGGCACCTCTTCTAGCAGGGAACACTGCTGGAAGCAAGAGAAGCTCAGTTCTCAGGAAATAAGTAGAAGCAATTTTAACTGTACTTACTGCCTATTCCCCGAAACGCAGGTCTCGCTGTACGTAGGAAGGAACTAGGATTGGCAGAACCCTGGAGGAATGCGCTAGGCCATCATAACAAATGTGTCTGAGGAACCGTGTGTGAACCAAGCCCCTTCCTTGCCCTGGTAGAACCAGCCTGGTGGCACATCGCCATCTGTGCGCCAGCGGCGTGGAAGGTAGCGGGCTCGCCACACCTCAGAGGATCACTGAAGGACTCCAAGTGATTATGCTGGAACAGAGAAAAGCCAAAGCCCATCTCCTCCTTCCTCCTATGCAGCTTAACAGCACTTGAATAAAAGTGAGGGAAGTTACCCTTGCTGAACCAGTGCGGCAAGCGCTGCTCACTGAGCGGTACTGTTCGGCACGCTGGTAGCATCACATGGGTGTCAGCATCGTGAGGGCCTCTATGTCGATGAACACAATGTTTCCAGGGGCACTTGCTAAGGAGATGGCTCCTCTCGTCCCTTTCCCTCCTGTTGTGGCCCTGGTGCACACAGCTGTAACAGGGGCCAAAGGCTGTGCTTTTGCACCAGCCCTTCTGTAATGTCAGGGTTCAATTACCAGAGGTACAAGAGCTCCTCTAGAAATGACCGTATCTACTACAGATAATGGGGTGAGTCAAATGAGATTATTCACTTAATTCACCCAGTTCACCGAAGCTGCTCCCAAACAGCTTTTTGGACAGGTTAATTTTACCTAGAGCCCTTCACCAGACCAGTTCACTGTAAAGCCAGAGACCTGTGCTAGCTCAGCAGTTAGGCAACCCCAGAGCAGAAATGAGCAGCTGCGGGGAGGACAGGAAGGGACCACTTCTTCACCAGACCAGTTCACTGTAAAGCCAGAGAGACCTGTGCTAGCTCAGCAGTTAGGCAGCCCCAGAGCAGAAATGAGCAGCTGAGGGGAGGACAGGAAGGGACCACTTTTTTCATCAGGCAGTGACAGATTTTGATAGTTCAAAGTGCTCTTGGAACAACAGTGTAAAACCCAAAGAGTCAACACTGTAAAGAAACTGTACATTTAAATTCCTGTGTGATACTAGTGCTGTGAGAACAAGCACATGAAGGCTATACTCTGAGTACTGCTCCATCCAATACAGCCATAAAACTAAGGCTTAGCTGATACCAGACAAGTCTTTATAAAATCATTTCTCATGCTGATTCCTTATGAAACATTGCATTGACTCATTTTATAAACACAGTTGATTGACTCTGTATAGCTTTCGAACACATTATTAAGGTACTATATCATTATAACCACAAGCAGAACTGGTAGATCACCTGCAAAATTCACACAAAAGTAAAAACAAAACTCCTAAAAAATATTGAAAATTTATGTAACTGCAAAACATCTAAAAAAACCCAAACACAACATCCTAAAAAACAACAGAAATCTTACATAACTAGAACTCAAATTACCTCCTCAGAAATTCACTATCAATCTAAAAAAGTGAGAAATTAAACAAAGCATATACTTAGAAGTACTGTAGGTGAGCAGTATCACTTCTCTTCAAGGGAAGATGATTAAGGCTGCATGAAGGATGAAGTATGAAAAGTGCTTTGGAATGCCTGTTAAAAGGGGCTGTCAGAAAGTGTGGTATGTCTTGGATTATGTTCACTCAAGGACTGTCAAGGGCAAGAACTTTAATGGCATAAAAGCACTGAGAAAAAAAGCAGAAGTTCTGGGCCTTGGGAGCAAAATACTCCACCAGGGTGTCTATTAGCAACAGACAAGGCTCAAAAGGTTTGGGTGGCCTCTCCAAAATACAAGTGCATAAGAAGTACCATAGCTTAATCTCTGAATATTCTTCCAAAATACATTTCAAAACTTCATTTACGCTCCTGATGTTTTTCTATTGTTGATTACTATCCATATATGCAAATTCAAATAAATTAGGATGATTAAAATGCACCTGCTCCCTGCTGGATGAAACCTTCATTGCAAAACCTAGTGAAAAGCACAGCTCAAAACAATACTCCTGGAGCTCAGATATTAAGGTACTTTTTGAGTGGAAGTGAGGTATTTATGTTTTCTCTGCACTACTGCTATAACATGACAAAATAAACTCTTATCTGTATTATAATCATATTTTAGTGCCCCAGCTGGAACTGTGAAAAGGCTGCTTACAAGTTTCATGGTAGGTGAGAAAAGTATCATCGCCTGTAAGTCCTTGAAGCCTTTCAACCCTGATTCTAAACTGAAAACAAACCTCTGACTTCATGAGTCATTAAAACTAATTAAATTCACTAACTTCATTAAAAGAAATTTTCTTCCATGTAGTTTGCTCCCCAAAATCTTGTTTTCTCTTCTTTTTTAACATTTTCAAAATCTATGTTTTTCCATGGAAACTTTTTTTTTAAAAAAAAAAAAAAGGTTAACTGTATCTTTAGGTTATAATTGAGTTCATTTCCTGGTGAAAGTCACTGTCTCACGTTTGTGGAATATTAATTTTGAAGAGGCAGGAATCCAAAATATGGGGTCTGTTTCCCTATAATATATAGCCAGTGTATGTTAATGGCCATTATTTTACTTTTACACTTAAGGAAGCTGTAACAACAGTACTCAAGACCGGTCTTTCATCTTGGGGACGTGTTTTCAATTATCATCTCCAGAAAGATACAGATAGACATTCACCTCTTGATCCTGCAGCTGTGCTAGCCTTTTTCCATTAAAACTTTCCAGAGTTCCTGCCAAAAGCAATTGTGCAGTTGAAGGTGAACAGAGTTTATCCACTTTTACTTGGGCAATAGAAATTTTAGCCACTTTTCACAGCCTGGGAAACAAAACATGTGAGTTTATCTACCTTTAATGTACTGCTAAGATAGCAGTTCCCCAGTATATCCTCACCAACACTAGCAATGGTGAAAAGGTCAAGTGGACCATGCACCCTTTAGGAATTGTCTTTGTAAATATTGTGTTTTCTAACCTGCCTTATATTACAACAGTAATCAAACTGCCACTGGACCACTTGTAATAACTGGAATATTCAATAAGGAAACAGTATAAGGTGGACAGAGTAATAGTTTACCAAATTTCAAGTTCCTTTTGTAGTCATAGAGGATGCACTTGCACTTTTTCATCTCTTTAGTCAACACTAAGCCTGTTATTTTGTCTGCGATATTGCTTAGAATTTCTTTACAATCCAGGTATCCCTGTGGGAAACTCATATGTAGATCCTGTCCAGCTCTTCCAACTCATGCAGAATGAACATATAACACACCAAAGCCTCGAGCAATAGCATGAAAGATCAAATTTTTCCAACAAAACCAAACACCTTTCATAGAAAAGGAAAGAAGCTCCATATTTCTATTATAAATGACCCTTGACTGTCTAGTTTTAGTTTTGAGACAGGCTGAGGAGATGCTTCATAATGAGATCTTCTGTGAGTCACCCTGATGGATGGGTTATATATATTTACTGCAGTGCTGGTATCCTCTTCAGTGTATGATGGCATGGCCCGTTATTCTGTCCTGTCTTAACAGGCATATAAGCATATCCTTGCAAGAGTAAATCTATGGCATGCAATGGGATTTTTCGGATGTTTAGAGTTAGATGCATGCTAAAGTGTTCTGCTCCATCAGGGTCATGTGTTCTTCCCCTTTGCATGGGAACACAAGTGGGTAATTTTGCATGTGGTGGGATTTCAAACATCCTGTTTTAAGCACTGGGTCCTTTTCTAGGTACTTCCAAACTACAAAGGGCCAGTTATAATGATGCTTTATCAAAGTTACTAATACCTAAAGACAGGGTTCTTGAATAGAGACTATTCTTACCCTAGTGCATTCACTCAATAAGAAAAGTCAACCAGAACATCCAGAAGAAATAACAGTGGACAGGAGATGTTAGTGGAATGAAGGATTTAGAACTGGGAGACAGACAACAGGAAAATTAAAATATTTCCTCAGTTGGAATGTTTTGGTGTCTGGTGCAAACCCTTTTCCATCCACTCTCAGCAATCTTTAACAAACATTCTACAAACTGGTCTTTTTTCACCTCCTGTGCCTGCCATAAACATCCAGATTTCCAACAGTTACAGTGCAGCAATGCCTAAGAAGGTATCGCTGTTCACCAGAAAAATTAGGAAAAGTAAATGTCACAACATCTGAAGCTGTGGACACAAGCCCTCTTCCAACCTGTGTGCTGCTCCTCCCAGCCCATACCCAACTGATCGCTGGCATCCTATTTATTCCAGCTCATTTTACTGGAAATGGGCTAGGGAGTGTTCACAGAAGGAACAGCAAGCAGGTGGAGGTGGAAATCTTTTTAGCCAGTAGAGATGTTCTAGGAAGAGCACTTGTGTACAATCTAAAGGACTAAATCTGAAGTAATACTTGTAAATGTTTTTATCTTTAGCAGCCAGCATTGTCCCTATCCAGGAATTTTTATTATCCCTATCACCAGCAACAGAGTCTCTCCTAGCTATTTACACTTAAACCACCGATATCCTTTCTTGTGCCAGCTTTCATAGTCTGAATGTAGGCATCGTGTCCATCCGCTGTGCCTACCCCTCATGTGCTGTCAGCCAACAGTAAATACCTCTGCAGGAATGTTCTGCAAATTAAGCAGGGTGGGAGCTCTAGGATACACGTTGCATTTTTATCAGTGGGAGTGTAACAGAAAGTGTAGTTGATTCACCTAATTACATCGCTCAGCCTTGTTTGCTGGCTAGTAACACTGGATGTATCTTGTAGTATTGACTCTCTTCTCCAAGTTTTTCTCCATGGATTTTCAGTTTTTCAGAGATTCACTGGATTCAAATGGGATTTATATGGTTCATTAGCAATTATGGGGAGAAAGAAAGTGCCTTTATGAGGAATCCAACCCCATCACTAATGAGTGTTTCTTTTGAAAACCTATAAAGCTTCTCAGGCAGAGCTATCTCTGGGAGAGTGCTTAGTGTCCTTTAAAGGACTAGGATCTTGAAACCACGTGTTCTAGGAGATACATTTCTCCTTATGTTCTGGCACTTTTTTTGTTTGTTTGGTTTAGTTTTTTTCCCCAGAGAAAGAGAGTTTTAAGCTATATGGCCTCCACCACCTAGTCTTATGGCTTCAAACATGCAGAAAAATTACCTGGATTTTCTTGCAAATGATGCTTCACGGTATTTGGATTCTTTTAAATTAAGGTTTCCTAAGAATCAGAGCAGCAAAAACTTTTGGATGAAAATTGGGTGTCATTCAAATTTGGTAATCTGGAATTGTGTTTTCCTAGAGCTAATGTTAGCATATTCTGTTCTTGAATATGCTCTTCTCATTTCACTATGTTGTTTTAAGTGCATTATAAAGGCACTTTTGTACTCTAAATTAAATTTAGGAATTCAGTGTGAAATTTATGTGTTTGGTTGTTTAGGACTATCACAGAATCATAGAATCATAGAATGGTT
>NW_010319653.1:77498-78183 GCF_000700745.2 Antrostomus carolinensis | reverse complement strand
CAAGGTCAATTCATTTAAGTAATTAAAAAAAGGGTATATTGAAATGCAGTGAATCCTGAGTAGGGTGCATAAAAGCTCATTTATCAGGCTATTATGACAAATATTTAATGCTATTAATGACTCCTCCAGACATGCTTATGCACTTGCCCTTCACGTCCTCCTAAATTTCTCTACCTTGTAAGTTTGACTATCTTCTGAAAAATACTGCTTAAAATTCCACTGTCAACAGCACACAGATATTCAGTGCTCTGGCCTTCCCATAGGCAACTTTACATTGAATGCATCATTATTTAATCTCTTGCATAAGCTTAGGTTAAGTGATCTAGGTGTCTATTTATAGTATTGTATTTACTTAACCATATTCTTTAAAGATTTAGCCACAAAAAGAATAGCAGCTTTTTTTTTCAGTTTTCCTTTTTACAGACATCATTTAGGATATAATCTAGAAAAATTTCTAAAAGCTCTGGGTCATGTTATGTTCCTTATGTAGCAGTCAGACAAGGACACATAACAGGAAGTGGGTCTGAAGTCCTCACAATGAGAATTTTCTGCAAGATTTTTCCTTTAAAATCTTCTCCCACTGCTGAAACATAGGAGCTATGTGGGGAAAGGAATCACAAATTACACTTACAGCAATCTTGAAGTCCTCTGACAGTGTGAGAATGGTACAATGGATATTACTTCT
>NW_010319653.1:37812-77473 GCF_000700745.2 Antrostomus carolinensis | reverse complement strand
CCCTAAACTTTGAAATCTCAGTGGTTATATTGCTTATCATTACCATGGTCTTTAAAACATGGGGTTTGGACTAGGTGACCCTTAAAGGTCCTTTCCGACCCAAACCATTCTATGATTCTATGAAAAGCAGGTTATTAGAATACGTTAATATTTTTGAGTTCACAGACAACGAAGGGCTATCTTAGCTGGAGTCCAGAGCATCCATTTTTATTGCAACAACCTATATGACAGTGCATTGACTTCAGGGCGGCTCTCACATCACTAGAGCCATCAAACAGTTTCCTGTGCCAAGAACTTCCAGCATGGTAAGAAAAATTTCATTCTCATCTTCACAAAAAATTATTTCTGAAAACCATTTGCTCAGATGTTGGAAGGAAACTCTGAGTTTTGAGTTTAGAGCACTGGGGACCTACTAGGGACAAAGTGATGTTAAAATTTAATGAGGGAATGCCCATTCATGATGGTAGTTATTATTTTCGCAGGAACAAATGTCATTGTATTCCATAAGCTCTGGCCATCAGTGCTGGAATGCTGTAGGCCAGCAGTGTCTCTTAGCTGACTCTGGAGCCAAGCACAGACTCTATTGGGGAAATGTTTTCCACAGAAGAGTGGCTAATGCTCTCCACTTGTGCAGCCTGCTCTTATTGTTCTCCGACGAGTCAGAACTAGGGAGAGAGCAATGGTAAGAGATGACCAAGTCAACACACTTCTGTCCCCTTCTCAAATTGTATCCCAAATCCAACTGTGATTCACTTTCTTCATATGTGTAAATAAGCAAAGGGAGAGCGTTGGCTCAGGTTGGGGGGTGTCTTTCTCCTTAACTCAGAACTCTGTCTGGCTGCACTTAGTTTTAGCTGAACGGATTATTTTAAAGAGATATTTACAGCTGTCCTTTAAAATGCCTGGTCAAATTACTTGGCTATTCAACTGAAGCATGTCCCAGGCACAGCTTGCTTTCTCTGCAACAAATTCCACAAACATTAAAATGTTGTATTTTTTGGTAAGGAATCAATTTATGGCAGCGCATGCATTATGCAAACACACTGGCAGCCAATACAGCACTGTATGCAGCCAAGGGAAGATCAGAAAGGCTATTTCAGAAAAAGCAATGAATCTCAGAACCTTCCATCTAGCATTTAGATTTGCATTATGAGTTGACTTACCTTGAAAAGACAGGGGTGAACTCTACGAAAGCTGAAGCAAATTTGTAAAAGGCCAATGTGTCCCTAATCCATTTTTTGATGAAATGGCTTATCGGTGTCTCAACAATAATTGTAGTCGTGTTTAGGGTTTTTTCCTCTCTCTAAATCATCTAGCAGTGATTTCTCTCTCTGAATGGTCTAAACGTGGCTTGCCCTTAATGATTATGACTGTTGCCTGTGGAATTCTGCAGTGGTCCAGTTTCAGTCTCCACACAAATGGAGATGTACCCCAAATTGATTCTGCAGCATTTCAGTACTGCTAACAAGATGGAGAATAGAGTTCTAGAGAACCTGAAAGTATTCTGAACATCACAGATAGATTCTGAGATAGCAGTACACCACTGAAAGTGTTATTAACGTGTGCATTTCAATTAGTTTTAAAAACATGTACATGATCAGATGGCTACATCTTTGTTCACACTGTGCATATATATATATATATATGCTAAATTGTTTTTAAAAAATAAATTATGCCATTCAAGACTTATGTGGAAGTGTAGTCTTTATTGTTTTAAAACAATGCTGTCTGTCATTCCTCTTTTTCTTCCATGGGCAGCTCTGCTTGCAGACCAGTTTCAGCAGTGATTGACAAAGTATGGAAGTTTCAGTTATGGTGCTTGAAGGTATTTACTTGGTATGGCACCAACCAAAAGACGGCAGGTGATTGATGTGAATTCTGGCTAGCCTGGCAGCTTAGAAGTATGATTAGCAGCAAGACTTTGGAAAATGCATATTGGTAAAACATAAGGTGAATTTCCCATCCATGGAGACAAGCTTCAGCTGGTGTTCATGAGTAACAGAGAAGCTGTGCCTCAGTCTAGGTTTGAATTCTACAGGAACTGAGAAAACATGAGTTCAGGATGTAACTTCACTATAGTCCAGTTAAATATGCCGTCAGCCCCAGGACACCCCATGTTTTGTTTTGGAATGGTGATTTAATTTTACTTTTCTGGGTTTCATCTCTCATGTGTTCCTTTTGATTCCTTTTTCCACCTGTGTTCTCATTCACTGGTATCACCTTTTACAGTTTTTCATTCTGTTTACTTATCCTGTTTGCTGTTTTGAAAATACTCTGAGTCTGGCAAAAGGAAAAGCAGGAAGTGAAATGGAATACATATGTCAGGTTTTTTTTGGCTCAGCTGTTTGCCCTGTGTTCTACATTTACATCAGCCCTAGAATCACAGGAAGCTACGCAGGCCTAGATTATGGCAATTTTCATCTTATCTGTATCCTAGCCTTAGGCAATGACCATAGCTGATTAATATGTGAACAGCAAGGCAGACCAGGCATAAACCTCACACAGAGAAAATCCCATTTGCTCATTAATAATGGTGGCTTAATCATGCCTGACCATTTGTGGTGCTTAGAGCATACTGACAGAATTGAAGGAGTTCTTGGACAGGCAGGCTTGCATATCTTACTTTAAATCTTTGGCAGGGATGGAACTATAAAGAGAATGTTTGTATAATACAAAATTTATATATATATTTTAAAGGCAATTTAATTATTTGTTTAACATAAATGTAAAAGCTTTGTCACTGCAGTATGGACAAATAGATTTGTGCCTGGAAATATAGTTGAGTATGAAAGTTTAAGTGAAATGTTTACTAGAGAGGATAAGGAAAAAAAGCATCTACTCTGTAAAAGGATAGAAATGTGTAGTAGGTTGTGTTTGCTTAGAACATGGCTGCTCGCTTAGGATGCTCACTTTTGATGGTATGTGTACTGATATTAATTACTCTTGTGGTATTAAAAGATTTTTAGTAAATTTTCATTTATCATTATAAAGAATAAATATCTTCCTCTACACATCATCCAAGAAGAAAATAAGAGAATCCATTTATCCTGCAATATAACGAAAGTTCTAAATGTATCACTTAGTGACAGGTGTTACCACGTCCTTTAGGACCTTAATTACTTCTGTTGTTGTTAGATGCTACTCCCATGAAATGTACCCTGGGAAAAAGATAGAAAAGAAACCTCTTGGAAGGTTTGTTTAGCTTGACCAGTGCCCAGATGATGTATCTGAACTCATAATGTGGATCTGAAATGTTTTGCTTTGTGGTTTCATTTCACAAAACTGAACTCATCTCTGACAATATTGTGCTTTCATGTAAAAATTGTATATAGATGCCAAACTAAAATTCACAAGTATTCCATATGCTGCTTCATCATTCTTCTTATCTAGTTTCACAGTAGAATGTAACAGATGTTCTGGTTTCAGATGACGCTAACTTTTCAGCCTCCAAAAAACCATTCACCTGATGAAAATCCATAGGTGTCCAAGTTTCACTTTTTCTATTGCTTGCTTGTTATATGATGAGTGAGAATTCAATATCTTACTCGAAACATGAAAAGTAACTTTTTACAATACATGCACTTAGGAAGATAATTCAAGTAAGAAAGTTTGGAAGTACAGCAGTTCTTACAGAGGAAAAGCAAGAAAATTGAATCACCAGCAAAAGAAATTGAGACATATAAAGGTGAATTTCTAAGGTGAATGTCTTTTTCATGTTTCTAGCATGCCAACGAACATGCTCTGATATTCTATAGTTAACGTACTCAGAATCATTCAAATATTTTACACTGATATGTTCCTACCTTTGGGCTTTTGCTGAACTGCTAATCTGCCGTTCTTTATTAGAGCTTGTAATTGCTGTGTGAATTGACTGCCTTGCTTTATGATCTTACAGTGCGTCATTGCCACTTGTGTAAGAGGGAGACAGAAATAGATATGCAGAGCCACTGTTTTGCCAGATTACTGATGTTTGATGTCAATTTTCTTGATTTTATTATAAAGTGTAGACTGAAAAGATCTTTTATTGCTGTATAATCATCATTGTAATGATTACAAGGTTTCATGCCGTTCATTTATCCTATTCTACGCAGTTCATGTTTTCCTTAAAAATTAAGGAAATTAAAAAGAATAAAACTATGATGTGTATGTATGTTTCCATAATGTGATATCTTTCTACAGCAGCAGAATATTGCAGTGCGTTCTCATTTGGTTACCGGGGTGGGGTGTTTAACTATACCCAAATGACGGTCTTAATTTTAAACTCTGTTGGAGTAGCATTTCCTATGTAATCTTTTTGACCAGCTTTGATCCTAGAGAGCTTTGATGAAGCTACTAATTAGTTTTTTGATTCATCTGTGTTTAGGAAAGAGAGATTTATTACAGTAGCACCCGCCTGTGCCACTGTTAATTAAAAGACTGTCAGCATTTTTATTATATAGCTCTAGTCTTGCAGGAGAGAATCCCTCCCCATCTGACACTTTGGATTCTTGGTGAATGACTAAGGCATTCTGAAGAACTTGCCATTTAGGCTAAAACTGACTGGGAACAGCATTCCCATGAACCACTGTAGCCATCCCTGCTGTGAGGTAAGCGTGGCCTGTCACCCTTTTCTCTTAAGAAAAACAGAAATTGAAACATTAGGAGCAGCCTTCACACACCTGTTTTTTTGGGGAAAGCTAAGATGTGCTGCAGATAAATAAACTAAAAAAATCCAGCAAAATAAGAAATAGATTCACCATTTTTAGAGGTACAGCCTTGTGTAACTGCTTCATAAACCTGTGGAAATAATCTGTTGTTGCCTTGAAAAGGATTTTTATTCCCTGGTAGTTTTGTCAGTAGCCAGAATCTGCTGTCTTCATTTTTGGCATGTGATCTGTTAGCAGTATATCTCTGCTTTTATAATTTGATTTTCCAAAGTACACATATATCCTTTGCTCAGCCTAAGATGTAAGTGCAGTTAATCTGTATTCAATTTAGGGTTGCAGCTGCCTATTAGCATATAGGAAAAAACTCAGATCACATAGGGTAGGTGATTCATCATAGCATTCAAATCCCATGCATTTACCTCATCATAATCTAAAGCAAAACATTTACAGGTTATCTAAAATTATCAGAAATTCTGATTTTGGAAGAATCTGCAAAATTGAACTGTGACCTATGAGAATGAAACTCTTTGTTTCTATAATGAGACATTTTGGTGGCTTTCTGTGCCTTCTTAAAAAAGCCCAAGGTGAATCCATGGTTGCTGATGTCTGCTTATGTGACTTACTCCAGAAACAGCTGCTCACTGTTGCAGGCAAGGCTCTAACATGCTTCTCTGAAAATTTATGTATGTTTTATAAAAAGGAGATCTAGCACACTGGCAGATGGTATAAATATGACTGCATAACAGTAATTCAGTTTCTTTTCTTTTAAAGACTCTCGAAGTAATGCATTATTTTTACTTGCCTGTCAATGCTTTTTACATTTATAAAAGTGAGATGGCAGGGGAGGAAATAGGATTGTATTAGACCTCTACTTGCATTTATGTGTTTGTGAAAGACCATATGTATGGCTTATAAATTCTGTTAAATCAAATTCCTACCACTTATCACGACATAAATTTATTTTTTTTTCTACCTAGTCTCATTGACTTGCTTAAATAGACTTCCTCCTCCTCTTCATTTATTTTATCATTTTCTCTGTTGATAAATCTGCTGTCAGAAATAGTAGCTTCTCTTCAACTTCCTCCAGCCTGTAAATTATTTTTTTAATCAACAGCTTGTAATTGGCATCTTTAAGGGAAACCAAATAGCCGTGTTTTATAACTGTGGGGAAAAAATGAAGTAAGCACTGTGTGTTGTGTCACATTGCTGCAGTTCTGGAGGTCTTGGCATTTGGCAGGCCAAGGCAGATCTACTGTTGTGAGTCCTAGAAAAAGCAAGCTTTGTGTCAGTGTCTATCAGAAGGGAGAGAAGGAGAGGCCCTTGCCTTTGGAGAAGTAAACTGAAAATTGTGAACTGCATTTCTTTTTTTCTTCTGACTTACTTTCACATCAATAAAAACGAAACCTAGTTTAACAGCAGAGGAAAAATATGATAATTGGTAAGCTTCTGGATTTTCAGCATAAGACAGAAAATTTTCTTTTAAAAACCTTCCCTATCCTCCCATCTCCCAACAAGCATGCAAGTTGCAGTGGATTAAGGGCACATTTAGCCATACAGACTTTTAAATCAAAGTGTGATATTATTACTTGTGTTCTGAAATAATTGTTTTCTTGCATTGTAATATAATGTACTAACAAAAGACAGTGAGTATTTTCACATTTAAAAAAAAATTAAAATGCAGCTAAAACCACATGCACATTTGGAATCCCCAGTACAAAGAGAAATTAGCATTTTAATATAATCTGATACTTGTGACCATTCAGAGGAGACAGAAGATAACATGCATGCAAGTCAGTTGAGGGAAGCAATGTATTACAGACTTGGTGGAATTTAATGTTAGTTCTCTTGTTAAAATCCTCTGCTACCAGTTGGTTTGGCTTAATTACTGTTTTTGAATTTTGCTGAACTTCAAAGACTGGGAGGTGCTTTCAGATCTGATATGTAAAAATGAGAAATGATGTTGGAAGTAATTCTCAGCTAGATAGAACACACAGTTAGTGTCTTATTATTGCAGTGTAATATATCATCAAAGAACAGATAAACAAACCTCTTCTGATTAGTTTCCACCTCATTTATCTACTTTGTACAAATTAACTATTGTCCTTGACATCTAGAGGTGAAACAGTCAAATTCTAGTACTTACAGGCAATAATAATTATATTCTATGTATGTTTCCTGGTTTTGCACATCACAAATACTTTTTTGCAAAGGTGGTTGTGTTATGTGTGAAATATTTAATGGTCTTGCTCTCCTTTCTTGCTTGACTCTTTTAGTTTATTGTTTTAGTATAGAAATATACATGACTGAAGCTACAAAATTGCTTTTGTACAGTAATAAACTACCTCTGGCCAGAATAAAACATCTGAAGATGGTACTTATCATAATTTCATTGACTGTATTTGCCTCTAAAGGGAGATCTGATTTTACGAGAATGTATTATTTGTGTTACCTGATAGCTAGACTTTGTAAGTACATGGTTTTTTGCCATGACAATCATCTGCTTTTTTCTCTGAAAGTTATGGACATGAGAAATGGCAACAGAATGTACAGACTATACCCAGGGTGATTATGCCCTGGCCCCAGCCAGGGCAAGGGATGGGGAATGGTGGGTTATGGTCAGTCCATAGCAGTTCCTCTCTGCTGCTCCTCCCTCCTCACACTTTTTCCGCACTTTAGTGTGGGACCTCTCCACCGGCCGGAGTTCCTTTGGGAAATATCTGCCTCCTCCTGCATGAGGCATTCCTCGGGCTGCAGTGTGGGTATCGGCTCCCACCCAGTCAACCCACAGGCTGCAGAGGGCCTGCAGCACCTCCTCTTCTCTGACCTCGGTGCTCCCAGGGACGTTCCTCACACTTTTTTTCCCCCCCTCACGCTTTTTTTCCCCCCCTCACCCTTTTTCAACCCCTCACCCTTTTTTTCCCCCCTCACCCTTTTCCCCCCCTCTTTCCCCTCACTGCCGGGCAGTGTTTTTCCCTTTCTCAAACAGGTTCCATGGAGGTGTCACCAGCGTGGCTGAGGGCTCGGCTGTGCCCTGCGCGGGGGCGGCTGCAGACCTGGCTGGAACCGGCCGTGTCCAGCTGGGGCAGCCCCGGCCTCTCCTCACAGAGACCCCCCGGCACCCCCTCTGCCAGTGCCTCAGCATGGGCACCCAACACAAGTTGCTTCAAGACAGGCAGGCCCATACACTGCACACATCCATTCACATCTGCCCATCTGTGCATACACTAAGCTTGCAATGGAAAACCAACACTGAGTTCAAGATGGGCTTCAAAATTCAAGAAACAAGTGCCCAGACAGCTAGTTGGGGCTGAGGGCTTGGCCACTGCAGCTTCAGCTCATTTAAAGATCACTCAGGTATGTGCACAATTAAATGACTCTCAGTGTAGATGGGCCATCAGAGCTGTGCTGTCTCTCTTGGTGTGTAGTATTTAAGTGTACATTAGGGATGACCGAGCACAGATTGACTTCCTTGACATTCAGCCAAATGATCGATACTTGCTATAAATTGCTTTGTGGTTTGTTTCCTCTGTCAGATTCTTGCCAGTAGTTTAGGACTTGCCTTTCTCTTGAGTGGGGAAAAAAAAAAAAAAGAAAAAGGAAAATTGAAAAAGAAAAGAGAAAAGACTCACATAGAAAGTCCAGCTGCAGTTATATTTCTTATCTGTGCCACTAGTTCCAGAAAATGGGACTTAAAGGGCTCGACCTGTGCAGATAACTGTTTGGGAGTTCTGGGAGAAGTGTCCAGAACTCCACAATGCCCTGTACATGACTGACTTTCCTAAAGGTTAGAGAGTTTTCCTCTCTGCTATTGCATGGAAAGTTTTTCATTAGAAAGGGACACTGGTGGTGGTTTGCTAACAAAACCAGTGGCACAGAAAAGGAGAGGACTGGATGGCATTTCTTATTATCATATTTTTCCTCTGCTGTTAAACTAGGTTTCGTTTTTATTGATGTGAAAGTAAGTCACCAGTGCCCTTTCTGTTCTCAAGTTGCTCTCAGAAAGAGGAGTTAAAAGTATAGCCAGAAGTTGACTGCATCTGAAAGGACAGCAGTGAATGTCAGAGCTGAAGGCTGGTACAAACTCACTGCAGCTTTTTCTAGTGGTCCATTTGTGTATGCTGAATTATTGATCATTCACCTATAAAACATTTTATATGTTAATAAACATCTTGTCGCAACAGTCTGATCTCAGAAAACTGTTATAATTGCAACAGATGATAAAGAATCTAAGGTTTGTTTAATCGTTTTTTAGTATATTTGTGGTGAACACTACTAGGAAAAGCCTGGTTAGGAAAGTCAGTGAGCACTGATATACCTGACGCAGCGAATTGACAAAATTCCTATGGCCATTAGCTGAACCAGTAAATGGAAACAGAACAGCTCCTACATATTTATAAGGCAAAACAAACACCTGTTTGGATGGCTATAATCTTTCACAGCCAGTTGCTTTAGTTTGTAATTACAGCATGTCCTTATTGTATGGTAACCTATAGCACAGCCAGCCCTTGCAAGTCCCCTGGTCCAGCTGTTCTGATTGTCCTAGGAATAGACTCCTAGAACAAGGGTTACTTTCTGTCACTTTGGCAAAGAAAATTACCGGCAAGTGCCAGGAGCTGGATCAACTTGTTCTGGATCAAACTTTGTTTAACTCCCCCAGGTAGGACAATCTGTTCCTAATACGCAGTAACTTAACAGGAGGAAGCTTCAAATAAAGAAAACAGATCACTCATGCAAATTTTTAAAAAGCTAACTTTGTTTCTGTTTCTTCTGAAGTAGCTATTATCTGTGATAAAATGGTACAGAACCTTGTCATGGTGACACATTTATCTCAATAGATGTTTTTTATGGCCTATCAGAGATTATCAAATAAACACATGACCTTGACATTGATTCAGTGATTTAGCAGTGCAGTAGTTCTGTTCTTCCACTACATGGAAGGGCTCTCAAGAGAAATGAAAAATTGAACTGTATCTTCAATCCACCTGGGTTCAGGTGCAGAAAATAGTAAACCTCATAGGTGAGGCTTTTGAACACAAGATTTTTATACTTCAGAATCTGTTGGTGTCAAGGTTGAGTTTAAAGTCTTCTTTCTGCTCTGAGGCCTGTCTTTTTATCCTGCTACAACTTTTCTAAGTAAAAACAAATAGATCTGCAGGCTTCCAAAGGAAAAGGAATATGCTGGGATGCTGTGGGCCATGATGATCCCTTCCCTTACTGTTTCTACAGAGTTTAAAATATGACCTTGAAAACTGAAAATTGACCTTGACAACTGAAGTATTCGAGACTGAGGTCAGACATGGTAACAGACACTCCTATAGGTTCTTGGGCAGAAGCTGTGTGTGGGTTTCTCTCACTAATGTCCTTGGTGACTTGGCTGCCGGCAAGTAGTTACACTGACCACATGCCCCCTGTAATTATTATGGGTAGATAAAAGGTATATTTTGTGATCTTAGATTACAGATTAACTAAAATTATTTGCTTTGTTTGGTCTATGTTTTGTGCTTTTGAATGGTCATATCTCTGTGAATGCACCTTTAATACTATTGGCTTCCATTCATTTGTGTCTAAATCTAAACAAATAACATGAAATAAAGGAAATTATTAAGTATAGGCAATTCTTTTCATCAGAAAATATGGTTGTACTGTCACTAATTGGATAGAACTGTGGCATCATCGGCTGTAAATATATTGATTGTGGTAAGCAGGATACAATTTTTATTTGCTCTCTCATCACTTCAGATAAGAGCTGTGCAAGTGACTTTGCTAAGGATGACTCAAAATCAAGGGCTGTGCTGCCTAGCACAAGTGATTCCACAGCATGTGAATAAACTGGGTAGATGGCAATGGCTTAGTTTGTAGGTGTTACTTGAGCCGCTGATGTAGTTGCTGAAGACTGCAACAGAAATTGCAATTGCTAACAGTGTATATGAACTTGACACACATAGATGCTTTCCATCTTAAGCTCCTTATTGTTTTACTTATATGCTGCCTTCATCATTTTGACATAGTTTGTGGCACAAACTGGCATTTGGAGTCTGAGCATGATCTGTGTCATACATACAGCAGGGGTCTGCTGGTGGGCAGCTAAGCTGTGTTCCACAGGTGTCACTAATGTGTGTCTAATCTCTTCTCTGTGCGGCTCTCTGAATTGCAAAAAGACAGTTTAGAGTACAGGATCGATAATGCGATACTGAGGTAACTCAGTACCTGCATGACACGGTGGGTTTGAACAATCATATTTGAGAGTCTTGGGCAACAGCAGTCCCCTTGGTGTGTTGTTCTGTCCTAGGCTTTGTATCTGAACTCTGCTCTGGCTTCAGTTTCTTATCGACCTAAACGTGCTAGATGTCACAGTAACTATCTGAGCAGTCGTTAAGAAAACCTGACTGCTGGAAATACAGTTGTTTCTTCTGAGCATCTGTACTTTTTTATCTCTTTCACTTTTTTTTTTTTGGAGGGGTGAGGGGAGTATGTCCCTCAAGGATAAACATTTGCAATTTTTCTGCTATAGTGGAGAATTTTTCTGGGCACTAACAATGTAAATTGACACCCAATTCTTAGCCCAAGAGCTATAGTAGAGTTCCTGAAGAGGTCTAGCAGAAGTTTTGGTATTTCACAGGTTATTTGCATATGTGGTTATGTTTCTCCATAACCATAACAGATGACAAACCAGACCCTAAATTCCTTTTTAAAACTGCTGTGATTTTGATTGCCTGAAAACCTGATTAGGCATGGAGAGCAAGGGTTTTCAGTTCTTGGTCTTATGAACAGCTTTTACAGAAATAGAAACAAATAAGTGAGGGTAATTCAGGTCTCTTTCCCCACCCGACTCCCCCATTCTATTTTTGAAATGAACTTGATTATTTTTCTAGCTATTTCTATGTCTGAATTTTCCTCTCTCTCTTCCTGTTTATACATAGTAGTAAAAATGGAATATTGGTACAATTTAAGCAACCTGATTGTTAATTGTATATTTTTTATATTTTTATTATGAAGATCATATAAAATTTTGTGAAAAGGTAAGGTGTTTTTCTTTCTGAAAAGGCTGTTCTAAATTCAGCCAGCAAAGTTCTTTTTGTTGTATTGCTTCCTATTTGGCTGCTTTATGTGTAGGACGATCAAAATATATGCCTTTGATTTATGTGGCAATGTAAAGAACAGCTACAAATGCCACGAGGCAGACAGTTTGAGTCTGTCCAATTGCTAAGTGTTTCACTGTGAAAAATGACTGCTTGTTCTTTGGATCACAGAGATTGTACAATTACAATTTTAATCAATCCAACACAAGATTCATTGGTTCTTATTGTGCAGAGCACATAGTCACAGTCCAATAAATCTGCTTCTGATGTGCAGATCCAGACTCCTGGAGCCTCTAGAGAGGGTATACAAATGACAGGCATGTCTGCATGGCCCGTGTATTTGCATGGTGTCAGGCTTACAGGAGCGGGTGCTGATACTGTTCTGACTTCTAATGTGGTATTTTATGGCTTGCATTTGAATGATTAGAAATTATGTGCTTGAACTAGTGGATGCGGGAGGTGATACTCCTTTTTCTAGCTTTTGTCATTCTCAAAGTGAGATTTTTAGTGCTCTTAAATTCTTCTGTTGAGACTGAGCTTTGGGTGAATAAGATCTTCATATTCCCATGGCTGATAAGGCATTGCAAAATCAATGAGAGCCTGTCTGACCTGATCCCTTTTGAAAAAGCACAGAACTATCAAGTCATGGGAACTGAAGCATGTGGTAGATGGGCAATGATACATCCAGATGAAAGCAACAGGAGTGGCGAGAGTGAAACTTACCCAGCATTCTCCATGATACAGACAAATGTTTGTAAGTTTACCAGAATTGAAAGTATTGGTCTGAAGTAGAACTGACTTTTATCCATACATCCCCAAAAAAGAACTCTCAAAGACAGCAAACCATTTTTTCCTTAAAAGCAATTTTTGGGTCTGAGTAAAGTGAAATCTGCAAGGAGAAATATGTCCTTTGAAGTCACTCTGAAAAATTCAGATAAGCTGTATGCTTCTGACATATTGCTTACGTGATCCAAGCAAGTTTGTTAATGACTGTTACCTAGGATTCTCTGAAGATTTTGTCTTAACTGAACATGATTAGTACCAGTCCTGCTGATGGGTTTGCACCTACAGCATCCCAGGACTGAGAGACAATAAACATACTTGAACATGCAGGAGAAATTTAGCAGAAAAGCAGCTCTTTGTTGCTGTATCCATATTTATTGCCTGGCATTGCACCTGAGAGGAGACAGAGTGTCTGTCCTGTGCTGACAGTCTGGAGGAAAGAAGAGAGAACTGCCTGAGCTGAATGTGAAGGAATGGCAAGAGAAGACAAACAGACAGTAACCTGCTGGTGAAGGAATGGGCAGATAAGAACAGAAACCTGAAGTATTTGATGGGCAACAAGACAGATAACAGCGCTGAATGGGAAATCCAAGGAAATATTAGCAGGACATGAAGGAAGCAACATTCCGTGTGCTGAAATAGCGCTGAAAAGGAGAGGGCATGGACTGGACTGCAGTGCTCATAGATGCAGTGGAGGGTATGGAGAAGACCCAAGCCATAGGAAAGAGTAGAAGAATGGGACACAAAGAAGTAGGTTATGCCATTCCTGGCATTTCCTTAGTTGTAGCTACGGGGTTTTAAACCGCAATATTCTTCTGATACAGCCTGGCTCCTTTTGGATTTGATGTCCAAATCTCTCCTGGCTTTCCTTTTAATGTTTAAGTTTTTACTAACTGAGGAAGTAAGAAATAACTTCAGAAAAGTTAGTGGAAAAAATCCAGACTGAAAAAGGGATCTAGGAAATTCATAAAGTATAAAAAATTTCATTTAATTGTATTGATCTATCTTTTAAAATGTTTGTTAATTTAAATCAAACAAGCAAGATTCCATAATTTATGATTGACAGCATATCAAGTTTTTAACATCTTTTTTTATAGCCTGAGAGAGGTTACAGCAAAACTGACTGAAAAAGAAGTAATTTGAAGGTATTTTCAGTAGGTTATTTTCTGCTCGTATGTAGACCTTTCTAAAGGTAGTACTATGCAATGTTATATAATGAAGGCTTTGCTTTGTAACAACAGGTGACATGATAAGGAACATAAAAAATGAATTTTGGTTTAAGTAAATATTTTGTTTTCATATGGGTAAATAGTGTCCATTTCAATGGGTTGTATACACAGCATTTCTGATGAAGAATCTCTGTCTTGTCTATATGTAAATGTACAGAACTTTTTGGGAAACAGTATTGCACTTGCATCCAAACATTTCCTTTCACAGTTTGTGCAGAGACTTCTGCATTCTGCTTCGGAGCAGCTACTTTCTTTGCTGCTGGTCTGTAGGTGCAGTGTTTCCAAAATATTTTTGGTCATTCAGAATGAATGCAAAATATTTTCACAATTCTACTCCTGTCATGCTCAAAACCATATTTACATTCTCGAATTTATTTTCTTCAGATCTGGAGGTGGTGGTAGATGTCTATACGTTGCCCATGGTGTTTGAGAGAATAAAGAACCATTTAGACCCTAAAGGAACAGACCCAATATTAATATGAAGTCATGTTTCACTTTGCAGGTTGTTTGCTATCACTGTTGTTCCTGAGCAGCACTGATATTCTACCTGCTGACATGGTCTTCTGGAAATAGTCCAGGGAAACAAAGCCTTCCAACAAGAAGCAAGATTTTAGCATCAAGATGTTTTGTTGTGAGGAACCTTTCAGCCACTGTATCACAAAGGAGGTAGGATTAGTTCCTAAATAAATTGTTTGCATTTCTGCTGCATAATAAATTTATTTCTCCTCTTACTCTTCTTACTCTTCAAAGTAACCTGTTTACGTCATCACTGAGCAGTATTTTCCAAAGATTTAAGTCTTGTTAAATAACCAGGTTCAACCAGGTGGGAAGCATGTTCTTGCCAGTGGGAAGGAGGAACTGAGAGCCAGGGATTACAGTCTCATAACTGACTCTGAGTCAGACCTCTGAGTGAGGCAACTCGATTTCATTGAGGCGTGGAGATAACAGTACTTCACTCTGACGCTATAAGGATTAGGTAGTTCTTATGAGTTTTTCTGAAGATGGAAAGTACCACAAGAGCTGAGAAGTCAGACTTTCAATTATATACCCAGAGCTTAGTGCAGGAGAGTTTCCAGTGTGCTTAGTGTTTCTGGAATGCAATTCTTCCCTGAAGCCCAATACCTATCCATTTGCTTTTTCCCAGACAAATGTTATCATTAATGGACTCTGCCTACCCTTTTAGAAGCTTGAGAACATGAATAGCTTTTTCAGAGCTGTAAAACCATTTCATTATTTATTTTATATCCAAATGCAGAATGACATGGGAGACTAACACTCTTTTCTGTCAGATTGTCAAGCCTGAGGCTAGTGTGCATGTCTGGCGTCACTGAATTCAACAATAGTAATTTTTAGAGGAGAATGCCTGACTGAATTCCTTCTAGATTGGTTTCTATTTAGAGATTTTCCATTCTCCTGTGTTGTGATTCAGTTTTTCTTTTCCTTCATAACAGGCAGTGACAAGTCCTTGGGGTGGCCTTAGCTTAGAATTCCAGGAAAGTCATGTAGGTAACATGGCGCACAAAAATTCACTGAAGCATGTTCAAATTTTTTCTACTGTTTATGTTTCCACATGTGCTGTCCTTAAATTTCAAATACTCCTTTGTCCTTGTAAACTTTCAAGAAAGACGTAGGAAACCAGACTAACGTGCTTTGAGCAAATTCAATGCACAAGCTTCGTACCTGGGAAGTCTGAGATCCTATACATTATTTGCAGCAGAGAATACTTCAGGATTTTGAAGGTTCTGGAAAAAAGGGGCCCCTGTACCTCTGTGCAGATAAATCATACATTTACGAAGTGATTCTACCACACTGTATGACTCTGAGTAGACTCATAGCACAAGCGGTGCAGAACAAGAAGATACACCTTTCACTGCACTTGTGCAGCAGTTCTTTTACCAGATGTAAGGTAGCACTGGCTGCTCTGCACCTGGAAAGGAAGCAAGAGCTTGGGAAAAGGCATGTCCATATGCATGTCGTTTAAGGCATGGAATTGTGTTTTTATACAAGAACTGCCTCTTTATTCAGTATGTCTCTGAAGACCAGCCCGGGGCAATGATTCTCTGCATCCTTCACGAATAGTGTGAGATTTTAGTGTGAAGACATTGTAGCTATCAAAAAGAATTCCATTATGCCAAAGTGGGTGCAGATTTCTGTCAGGAAGGACAGAGCAAAATTTTCTTCCAAATAGTATATGTGTTTTCTGTTGCACCACGTTTTGTCATCTTCATTAAACCTTGCATTATGTGATTGAAGTAACTTGTTTTCTCTCCCCTCGTTTCCTCACCATGGTGGCATAGTTTTTTTGGTTTTCCAGCTCTTAGAGCAGTAGGGATACCATTCATTACTTTCCTTTCACTTTACCTTTTCATTTTCTCTTAATGCAATTGATAATACTCCAAATGCTGTATTGGGCTGTGGTTCAGTAGGCACTGGACAGGGAGACTGATAAAAATGGGGAAGACATTAGTTTAAGTGGGTTTTTGTTCTACTTTTAGCATAAGGATACAGATGCTACCAATGAATAGAACAAGAATTTCCTCTGCAGACTTCAACATCTAAATGCACGCTGCTGTATCTTGGCACCTGGTCCATTAGTCTTTAGCTAATTTAGTCATGCTGGATTTACAGTGCCAGTCCAACTGGTAACAGTGGAGAAGAACTGAAGCAGTATGGGTGATTTTACTGTTGAACACAATCACCTGTGATGACTTCTGCTATTTTAAAAGGCTCTAAGAGGCAGACCAGGCTAAAACACAGCTTCAGGAGCTAAAATACTATGTGAAGTATTTGGGGCACGAATCCATGCTCTCTTGATTTCAGTTATTAGCTGAATCAATCATTTTACTTTCCCTTGCTTTTTTCTCCACCTTCTCTTACATAATTGTCCCTAGCTGCTCAATAGGTGATGTATTACCTTATTTTCCCTTATTTAATTTGCATTTTAAAATGCAGTATGTAGGACATGACAACACATGCTTTCGACCTTGCAGTGCTGACCTTATAACTAGTATGTAGCATAACATCTCCCATTGAAGAAGATAAGGTTGACTAAACCAGATCTGTTTCGAGCCATCAGGCATTTATCCACAGTGCTAAAGCCAATTTCAGTGAGGTCACTTTTTCACACAGCGAATCTATAATAGTTTTTGTCTCTTACTGGCTGATTTATTCTTCTGTCAAGGACTGCTGGTTTCCCTGAAACTGAAGATGCAGTTGGGTTAGGTTTTTTTTTGTTTGTTTGTTTTGTTTTATTTTATTTTGTTTTTCTCTAGACAGGGAAATAGTATTTATTTTTAAATGCACAAGACTTTATATATAACACTTTATCACATCTCAGTTGTATTACTTCACAGTTTTCTTTTTGATCTGCCTGTATTTTAGGCTCCTGCAGGATTTGCATTGTGGACCATACCCTGTTGGTATACATAGAACACAAAGTATTTAAATACTTTCCTGCTTTATGGAGATAATTATAAGCTCTATTTCCTGAACAATGAAGGAAAGACCAATGCTTAAGTCTTCACATTTCATTTGTAATAAAGCAGATGTAAAATGAGTTCCAAGGGATTAAATACCCTGGATGTACTTTGAATTGTCCCATTAAACACCTTGTCCCAGAGAGCATTGTAATTACCACATCTATTTGATAGTTTCTCATTAATTACACCACCACTAATCCTTAGTATCCTATTCATTTTCTTATTTTCTTGGAGTTCTCTGCATGAAGTAAAAGGTAAAGAATATAAATATGCAAATAAGATACATACTGGGGAATTACTGGGGTGAAATACACACTGAGGTCAAAATGGAAGTGTAGCTCCATACTGGCCTTGATGGGTTTGCTACCTGAGGATGGTCTAAGGCAACTGTATATCTGAGAAGTGCTTCTGCCATCTCAGACAGTGAACAACTTGGTGCTATGTCTATGCTGCATAAATTAGCCATGGATATTTAGCAGTGGACTGGAGGAGGAATCAAAGTAGTGTTTAGCAATACAGTTCCACATTTCATATGTATACAGGCTTTCTAATTTTT
Organism: Antrostomus carolinensis; assembly: GCF_000700745.2. NCBI lineage: Eukaryota > Metazoa > Chordata > Aves > Caprimulgiformes > Caprimulgidae > Antrostomus > Antrostomus carolinensis. The sequence continues at coordinate 59,701 of NW_010319653.1, read as the reverse complement.
GTGAGGTCATGTGGATGCAGTTCAATTAACTGTATACAAGCTGATGAACATTTAGACACATAGAGGTGCAATTATTGCCCTTGAAGGTACAATTGCAAATACATAGCTGAGCCAGAATGATCCATTATTGCATGTAAGATTTTTTTATTTTTAAAAAAACAACTTCACCACTCAGTGAACCTTGGGTCATATATAAACACAGGGTTAATATAAAATTAAAATATAATTCCAGTTTACTTATAGAATTGATGTGACAGGATAAGGTTGGGAAAAGAGATAATATTTATTTTTTCCTGACCAACTGACACCAATAGAATAGACAAGTTTTCAGACACACCATCAAGGTACACAAGGATGCCATCAGTTTTATTCCTCTACATGATTACTATACTTTTCTAATATATTTTCTAATATAGACTCACTTAAGTGGAGTCTGTTGAAAGGCTAACTTTTGTCCTAAAATAATCTTTTCAATTCTGTGAACCCATTGATGGTTGATAAAGGATTGTGACTTACTGAGTGATGTGGTAAAATGATGAAGTTCTTGCTTACGGTCAAACCTTCTGCAGATAGTATCTCAATTTAGAAAAGGAATGATGCCATTAGTTCTCATATCAAGACAGCTTCCTCAGCTGACTTCTAGTGTAAATCATCATGACCTGTGCATTCATCATTTCTAGAGGAGAGCCTTCTCCTAGTAGAAGAATCTCAAATGCAACTAGTAGCAAGTTAGCCTTTCATACTGTCCTTCAGAATGAATGGTTTTCTAAAGTTACTGCAAAGAAGGGATAACACATCTTATTAAACTGTCTCAAAGTCCACATTTCACTGCAGAATGAAGTGCTAGGTGTTGAAATGCATCAGTTACTAGGCATACTGTGAAACAGAACAACCTTCAAGACATTGACAATGAGTGTTGTAATGATCATTGTTAAATGGCACAGATCTTCATTAGCTTTCAGTGGAGGAAATCCTTTTTTCCAGGATATTATATTTCTACTGTCATATCCAGGTTTCCACAGCTGCAGTGTTAGTATGTGATGCTGTAGTAGGATCTGTCTTTAGGGCACAAATGTTCCTAGATTTATAATGGCATTGGTTTAGAGCCATGGTAGAATTTTTCTTATGTTGCAGAAATGAATCTCAGTCTTTCATCATTGTATTATAACCTTCTCTAGGGCATTCTTCTAGCATTGCAATTTTAGACTATAGCTCTTTCTTGGTAAGAGATACCTCCAAGGAGGGATTTTCATTATTTTAAGAACTATATTATGCCTCCAGAGGAGAATTCCTGAACCAAAACCATAAATTTATTCCTGTTTTTTTTTTTTTTCAAAATAAGAGCTACTTCCTAAGTCACTCTGTCTGACATTACACTTATATAATACAGCTACCAGCACAAGATTCCCAGCACTCTCTTTAGAGACATATTTATATCAGAGGACACTTACACAACCAATGTGACCATCAGCAATATACGGCATGTGTATAAAAATCAAGCATTTGTCTGTTTTCCCCCTCTCAGATGTTTAGTATTCACTATGAATTTCTCTCTCTTTTCAGAGAGGCTGCATTGGCCTATATTCTTATTCCTATAATTACTTTGATCCACTTGATACCTACATCACTGGGGACACTAAGCAAATAAACAGCCAGTCAAGATATAAGAGAGTTAGTACATTAAACAGATAAACGAGTAGCAAAGATCTCTTCAGTCATAGCAAGTAGTAGTTTTGGACTAGCACATCTTGGCCATTTTTTCTTGTAGTGTTTGGTGTTCCAGCACTTGGACAGGCCTGAAATATATGACAGCAAAGCCAGATTCGTGAACAGGATAACAAGAAATTACACCACATAAATTCAGCAACAATAGGGCACTCTGTTTCAATGTAGGATATGCTGTGTGGGATCTAGATGGATCTAGGAACACAACCATCATGACAGATGTTAATATGGAACAAATGCTGGTAGCTGCAGTGTAGAAATCTGGCATTGGCACTGAGATTTACTGTGTTTGTTTTTTAATTTTAGTGAACAAATGGCTTTCAACTCAGGAAGAATCTGTTTCTGAATTTTAGCAAAACTCTGTAGACTAGATTTTTCTGTGCATGCGAACGTGATGTATTTCCAGGCTTAATGACTTCTGAGCCCTGTAAAGCCCTAATGTTTTGCATTTATCAGGGTGAACTGAATTCTGCCCTGGTTTTATTGCTATTTAATTGCTGTTGTCAGCTACACTCAACAGAGTTGAGCCTTAAAATTAAGTTGGCTGAAAAAAAAAATCACAGGATATTTAAAATAATGATAATATACAATTTTTGTAGTCTTCTGGGTTAAGTTCTTTTTCTCTCAGAGGAGATTTTTTTAGGACAGCTTGGTTTGTGACATATCTTCATGCCTTTAAACAGCTCTTTCCAAAGTAAGGCAGGTGCACTTTGAGAAGGGTCTTTCAGTACTGCCTGCAGGTTGTGGATGCTACACCCATCTTTGTGAATTTGTTTATAACCCAGGTGAAGGTTAATCCAAAAAGTTATTTATTACAACCTTCATGTGTCATTGCTGACATCCAGACTGCTGATGTCACAGTACAGCATTTTGGAGAGGTCTGATATAACAGGTTATATCACACCTGCCCTGCAGGGATACCTGAGAGAGTGTGAAGAAGTTGACGAGCTGCAGAAGTATGAATCAGCCTGCACAGTACCCTGCTGCCAGGGTGAAATTGTTTATGGCACTTGTTTCTACTTAGCTAAGATACTTCTGCCTAATAGTGTGTTAGAGTACTTGTCTTCTCATTTTCAGGACAAACAGTAATTTAGATCTCTGTCACTCTTTCTTTAATGCATCCTTAAGACAACAGACCTGGTTGCTTTTGATAACAGTTTTGTGGGTTTACATGCTTGTATGGTGAGAAACTCTGGATTTCTATACTGTAGATTTTTTTTTTTTCTGTAGCCCTCAGCCTCTTAGCCCAGCTAAACTTTGTTCAAGCAAGTTGTTTTGATGCCAGGAATGTGTGATTTATAAACTGATTTGAGTGATATAGTAATAGCTCCTTCACAAACATGTATGTTTTATTCTTTTACCCAACACAATGAGCGTACAGAGCAGAAGTTTGAGGCCAAAAGAGTCTGTATTCTTACCTGTGTTTCAGTTTTTCACAGACCTGTTTTTGAGCTCCCTTTAATCCAGTGAACTCCATCTTTGATTGGATAGACAATGTGCTTTTGTTTTTCACAGACCTGTTTTTGAGCTCCCTTTAGTCCAGTGAACTATCCATCTTTGATTGGATAGATAATGTGCTTTTGCAGCATAATTAAAAAAAAAAAAATAAAATCAGACTGTCCTAAAAATTTGCCTTAGTAGGCATGGGGAAGCATCTTCCACTTAGTAAATTCCTCATTGTTTTTTTTTTTTCAGAAACTCATATTGCATATGAGAGCACCTTATTTTTGCTGTGGTTTGGTTTCCTCTTAAATCCATTCTTATTTTACTTCAGACAGTCTGATATATTGGGATCTATTTGATTAAAAAAGAAAAATCAAAGTATAAGGTACTCAATTTTCATACTTTTGGTGAAAATATTTCCAGATATCCTCAAGGAGTTTATGGTTCTGCTCACATGGAAAGGAAAGCACACTGTGTCTGTCTGTCCAGATGTGATACCTGGACAACTTCAATCTGTCTAGCCAGTGAAAAAGAGGCTTGTTCTCAGCCATGGTTTACAGTTACAGTTTGATGCCGTTGATGCTAAATTAGGGAGAAATACAGTTTGGGGATTGGAACTGAATGCAAATAAATATGTTTTTTGAAAAAGGAAAAGACATCTTCCCACTTCTCTTGGAATGCTCAGAATTTAGAGATAAAGATTAATAGTGGTGTGTACTGAGGCATTTTAAAACTATTTTTTGAGAAGGTTAACTGATGAGACATACAGCAAAATCTCTATCCCAAAGTATTATAGGAACTGTTTAGTATATATTACTCTATAGTCAATAAATCATTATAATCATAAAATCTATGAATGCTTTTGAGCAGATTATATATAGTCATGTATAAATAGAGTCATAATAAAATTACAGAATTTTTAAAGTTTAATTTGACAATGCAGTGTAAAAAGCATTACTTTTTCTTTTCTGGCTCCCAATCTGTAATAGTCCCATTAGGTTATTGAATGCCCTTGTTTTATAAAAAACAAGGACATGCCTTTTAGTTGCCATACTGCTCACTCCTTTATTTGACTGACTGACATTTAAGGGATTCTTCTGTATGTGCTGTGGCAAAGAAGTTTCCAACTTTACAAGACATTCATGCAGGCAAGGAGAACAGCTTGACACTGCTGAATTCTTCATGGGGAATTCCTTATTAGCAACAAACATTCACTGAATTAACCTTTATTTTATAGCTTCTGCAATCTCATCCCTTTGTTGCTGATCTGAGGGTGGGTGAAAGTGCTCAGGATCAGTCTGTGATGGTGGTCTGAACTCAGTTAAAGAAACTGTATTCACTTCAGAAGGACAAAGAAAGAATTAACTAAAATTTTGATCCCAAGTTTCACTTAGATCAACAGTGAAAATCAAATCTGTGGTCTGATAGCACACAATGTGTACAAGGCATTAAGCCTGAGAAGATGGAGATTAATTGAAAAAAAAACTGTGAGGAATAAGAAGCTTAATATTTTTCTGTCAATGTGCATAATGCTTTCCAGGATTTTAGTTGTAAATGTTTGATGCAGGAATCCAGATAATGGGTTTATATATTGCTCTTTCTTTGTCACAAGTGTTTTGTGGTCTTTCTGCTTTACAGCTGATGTTAGGCCTGCAGCTACCAGTTCATTTACAAAGAAGGTTCCTTTTCTAAATAATTCTCTGCTTGTACTAGATGGGTTAAATTATCAGAATGGTGTACAGGGAATTAGGCATCTGACTTCTGTTAAAAAATAATAGGAGCAGTATGCTTAATTTGCAGTGGAAGTTTATAATCTACTTTAAAAGATTTCAATTTTTGAAATGGAAAGTAATTTCAAGTGGTCTTTTAGCAGGTGTGGAGAAAAGTGAGAAAGCTGCCAAGAAATTTGGTGTTAGCATCATTTGCCTTAGAGTCACTTGCTTCAAAGAATAACAAATTGTTCCAGATGTATGGTAGAGTACAGCTCGTCAGTAAACCTGGGACTATCATATTTCAGATTAGAAAAAAAGGACACAGTAGGAGACACGGTGAGGCATGTGTCTAAGGAGCGTGCTTCGAAGCATTTTTGATCACCGGCAGGATGTTAAAGAAAGTAGCCCATGTAGCTGCCCTGTTAGAGCAAACGTAGGATACAGTTCTTATCCACCTAATTCATACTATAGCTGGTGCTACACCAGAGCTGTAAAATGGTAATATCATTTCCACTAATATTAACTAGAAACCTTTGTATTAGTGTCTTAAGAGCTTCACTTCACCTCCTGTGGAAGGTTCCTGCCCCTTCCATTAGAACATAGTCACAAAAACAGTCAATGAGCCATTTGGCATGGTCAGCAGGGATGAAGATTGAAGTTTTAAAAGTTTCGGTCTCATCTCTATGCAGTTTCACAAGTGAGTTTATTGAGTTCCTCCTAAGCAGCATGAATTATCAGGTAACCCACTGTCAGTAGTATAATACTCAGAGTTGGTTTTAATTTATTCTGTACATAGAAGAACCCTCAAAATGTTTGTGTAGAATATACTACAGATGTAAATTAAAAAAAAAAAAAAAGTTGAGAATAACCACCTTTTTTTTTCTGTTTCCTGAGCAGCTATGTTTTCACAAGAGAATAGGCCATTGGCTAGAAAAACAATATTCCTGGATTCTAAAAGAATCTCAATGCTCAGTAAAATCTGAACCTTTTAAACTGAGTATATCTTATGTGTAGCTAAACCCAAGCAGCTAAAAAAGCTAGTTAGCTGCTCCCAAGGAAAAAATTACACCCCTCATAAAATAAAAATTACTTTGGTAAATGTAATCAGTATAAGCAGTCACAACAGAAACATAGAGACATGAGGTTAGTAAAACATAGATATTATCTGAATTAATTTTCCAGTTTTTATTCATTTAGTTCTGGTCTTCAGTTTGAGGCTATTGGTTGCTGGAAATGCATAGATTTTCCTATTTCCTTTACACTTCATCAATTTGCCTTGATTTTTTTTTGTCTAATTATCCACTAGATTACACTTTATAGCTATATTGATATTGAGTATTTAAAAAGATGAGTATATCCACTCTGGTCTGTAAATTTGGATTGGTTTCTATGTGCCATATACCAACCACCACTCATTAGTTAAAGAACGTTCCTCTCTTTGCTAGCTACAATACAAACAGGGTGAGCAGCAATCTGCCAGCCACTTCCCCACTATACTTTATATCAGATCAAATCCGATACTGGTCTTCATGAAGCTGCTACACAACTCATTACTCTGGGCAAATTGCTTTGTATAGTATAATGTACTGTCTTGAAGTCTAAAGGGACATGAACCCCAAACAGTGCTTAATACAGACCATAAAATATTTAGAGCATGATACATTAGTTTTAAAATGCTTACAAAGGTTAAACTTTATCCAAAAAGAGAGAAAAAAATCATTCTGTTCCCATTAAGTTAGTGATTTAATAGAGTTTTCAGTACAATGCATTTACTCCATGATAATCAATTACCTCCAGCAAATTAAATTATAAATTAGGTTGTCTTGGAGAAAAGGAAGCTCTAAATCAGTTTGTTCTGGCTGTACATAAATACAAATTTTATAGTTATGATTTCCTAATATCAGACCGAACACATCATGACAGAAAGATATTTTTAGACCCTGTGATTCTTAACCTATCAACTGTATTGATTTCATTTTTTTCAAAGATGGCACTATCAAAATATATAACCTTTAAAGTTCCAGCATTTCTTCATCATATGTGTGAGATATGCATGAACCTCATTAGGAATTGTTTGATCAGCAAACAATGTGTTTATTTCTACTCAGCAGAATACTCACAAAGACCCAGGGGGTTTTTTTGGCTTTCTTTTTCCTAGTGGGCAAACATACATTGAATTGGATATCTCATTTATATTCAAAAGTAGAGATGATAATTATGTTCAAACTAAATACCACAACTGATAAATGGAGCATTAATATCATTGTACATTGTCCTAACTAATATTGCATCATACTGTGTAATATCAAAAGACATGGGGGAGAAAAAAGAGTGATTTGTTTCTGGAAGCTGTGAGGAATGCTGTATATACCAATGTCTCAGCTGTTTTTTTTTATAGTTTTTCTGCCAGTGATAGTTCACTGCATAACAGAAAGCTATCGATAAATTATCAGATTTCCATTTCAAAACTGTGTAAGTTGGTTTAGATTTTTCCTAGATCAATTATTGAAATAAGAAAAAGGTTTACAATTATTTAGTAGTATTTGTGAAGACAGAAGAAATATTGTTATTAATTTCCAGTTTCATAGAAGCAGTTTGAAAGGTATAATCAGACCTCAATAGATAAAGATAAGGCTTTCTTTCAATTTTCTTTCAAGATGTAGAGCTAAATTTTAGGTATTTGCATTCTGATGCCTAGTGATTTGGGGTGACTTAAGAGGAAACTTATGTTGGAAATACTTCAAGGGAGCATAATTACATGTCACTATTGTGGCTGTAGCGTTATCCCCTTCTCTTGTTGATTTGTCTATAGTGTTGGAAGTAAAACCTGTCTATACAGAGGAGTGGTTTTCAGGGCAATAGGGCTTTATATAACCTGTTATTTCTATGTGAGATTATGAACCCAATGTACTTTTGCTACCTTGTAGCTTTTTAGCCATCTTTGATCTCTTTTTATCTGCAAAAAGGCTAGAAATTCCTGTGAGTTATGATCCAGGGCTAAGAACGGGGAGGTTGTTAAATCCATTATGATTTTCTAATAGAAGAAAAGCGCTTACAGAACTGGCTGCTGTGTAGGTGAACAAATTTACTGAGGAAAGACCATCTGATACCCTGCAATAGGTAGTGTGTGGTTCAGCTGCAGTTACTGTGATATGTGCTGTCACTTCTCCGTCTTTTAAGTAAAGAACAGTGGTATTTGGAAACTCTGAGGGTATATTGTTTTCATTACCACATGTTCCTGAAAAGATTAACTGAAAACTTCAGACTACTGATAGCTGGAGCTCTTTGAGAAATGTGTCCAAGTTCAGGAATACCTTGGGAACAGCCTAGTCCTTGCAGTCGAAGCCCTAAGCTGTTCACCTCCCATTCTGGAGGTGCCAAAATAAAGCACAGTGCTGCAGAATGCCAAAGTCTGGGTTGCCTTTGGGCTTATAGAAGAGGTTGGGAGCAGCAGCACATGCCCTGCTTTGAATCCAAGAACAGAAGTGTTGTTATTCTTGCATCACAGCAAAGCAGGACAGGAAGTTTTCTCTCCTGGCCCTACATCCACGTAACAATTTAATTGCTTTTTACAGTTTATTTTGGAGGATGGTTCTCTTCCCATCTTGTGCTTGGCTACAATAAGGAGAACACATATTTTAAAATACCTTTTTGAAATGTATTACCATTTTTAAAAAGGACTTTTTTTTACCATGCTCTGTGGCTTCATGTTTTTGAAGATGATGAATTGTGGCTAAGAATGAAAAAAAATCAATTTTTACAGATTTGTCAATGTAACAAAGATCCCTTGTATGCCAGAGGAAGAATAATTGATTATTGAAATCAGTTAGACATTTCAAGCTTGCACTGCTGAGGTTGCTAAACATTTGTATTATTTAATTTTTATGCATGAATGTTTTGTTGAGATTTTTTTAGATCTTCAATATAATCAAGATCATCAGCTTCCAGAAGGCAAAGGTTTTTCTTTACTTCTGAAAAATACTTTATTTCTGACATCCAATACAGCACAGCTGAGTGATTCTTGAAAATAAATTCAAACATAAAAACACCAGCATAAACCAAGGCTGCTCTGTGAGTAATTGTGTGATAGCTGGATTCCATATCAGATGAACTAGAGATTGTGTCAGTGTAGTTCAAAAAGAATTACGAACTTGTTTTATGAGGTGTAGTTCCATGGTCTACACTCTAGTTTTTCTATAGCATTTACCATTTCATACAGAATATGTTTTCAGATCTTTATTCTACCCGACATTCATATATTTTTTTAAGATTTAAATTAAAGATCTCAGCAGCATTATGTCAAGGCCGTATTGTTAATGCAGTAATAAATAACATTGAGATTGATATAGACATTGAATTATTATTAACATTTCTTTAGAATTTACAAAATTATGACAATCCTTCATAATTTCCCTCAAAAAGCAAAAAAAAAAAAAAAAATCATCTGTTTCCCAGTACAAAAAGTTAAAAAAATGTTTTTAGTGAATTATGGGAACTAGAATGTTCTAAACAGTTCTTCTCACAGGAAATTAGGCAAATTTTGTCCCAAAATCCCTGAGAAATTCCACTTGAGGATTCATGAAGCAGTGAATGAAGGGGATGTACTTCTGGACTAAGAGAGATTTTTAAATGGCTGTGACCAAGATGTGCAGGAAGCTCATGACACCTGTCAGTCCCGGCACCCCCACTATTGGTAGGAATTTGGGAGTGAGAAATGTCCAAGTCAAGTTTGTGCTCTGTCTGTGTCTGAATGCGTTGTGCTGCTGGAAGAGCTGCCGTAAGCTCTGGCCACAGACTTTGAAAGTTGTGGTGAAGTTGTGAGTAGTCGCTACCATATCCCTTGGTGCTGCCCAGAGTGGGAATGAAGTGGGTCCCTGAAGGGCACTGGAAGCAGCTGCTTGGCCTGTCTGGAGGAGCAGCTGGACCCAATTCCCCAGTTATCCAGAAACTGGCAACACCTGTGTGACTGGGTGGGTTTAAAGGGAATGGGGTGAGCAAGTTGTCAGGGTTGGGAGTGTGTGCTGGGAGAGCAGGCTGTGCTGGGAGGTGTTCAGGCAAAGCTGTAAGTATTTTGAAGAATTGTTAGTTGACTGGTTGGTAAAGAAAAACTCTGCTTTTAGAAGGGTGATGTGGGGAGGGAATGGTTCTCTTTCTTACAGAGGGGCTAAATCTGAACCTGCCAGGGGTTATTGATTTGCCTGCTCTTGTCCTCACTGCAGAGTTGACTAGAATACTTTCCTTAGCTTGAACTTTAACTCTATAGAGACTTTTTTCCTTGAATAGTGGCATTTCTAGTTCTTTGCTGACTAAAGCAGCAGTTAACAGAGCTCTTCAACTGTGAACATGAGAGCTCTGCACAGACTTGCTCCCATGTGTACTTTTCTCATTTGAACAAGTCTCCAGGGGAATTACTTTCACTGAAGGAAACTTTAACAACAAAAGTATACAGTTTTGAAGCCCTAGGCTTTTAAGATGTGTATTTGTGATCCCTTGAAAATGAACTATGCATTCAGAACGTGTGAAACACGTGAGCACATCATAAGGACTTGTGGTTTAGTTGCTCTGTATATGCACAGCCAAATATGCTTATTGGACACTTTCTATACATCATTTGGAAATGCATGTATGTATTTGTAAAAGGTTTCTTGAGTTTTTTTGTTGGTGGGTTTTTTATCTTTTTTCTTGAGCTGGATCAGGTATTTTTCTTTATAAACTTAAGCTGTGTGACAGGTGGGAATCACTTGCAAGTATATGAAGCAAATTATTGTTTATGCAGATTTTTAGAGCCCTTCAAAAAAAGTTCTAAGTGTTAACTTGTTTTTTGACTCCTGCAATGCTATACCACCTGTTCAGCTGTATTAGACTTCTGCTTGTCAAATACATCCTTTATTTGCATCAACAGTTGTGAGAGTATATATCTGTAGGACAAGAAGAACTCAGTACAAATACTAAACTTGGTGGTGCTTTTTTCTAAAAGGTTTTTCATTGCCTTTTTTACTCTAGTCATTTAATGCTTCTGTAATTTCTGTTGAAAAGTAGTTTTGAAACGTGGATTATGCATTTTGAAGTACGTGTGGGGACTTCTGGTCAAGTCATTCCATTTGATAGGAGATCTAGTATTACAGCTGATAGCTAGGGTAGCTGAAATATTATCTAGTGACAAAGGGTCCAGATGTATTTTGAGTGGAATGCTTTTGAAGTCAGTAGTGGAATGCTTTGTAGCAACTATTTACAGGAGGAAAGCTGATAAAGAGCTTTCCGACAACAATGCTGTCCTGGCTAGAAGGAAAAATGTTTATAAAATAGCAAAAGTGGCTATTTTCTGCAGATAAAAAGCCTGACTAGGTTTTTTTGCAACAAATCCAATAGTTAAATCCAATAGACTTTTCTGGGCTGTGACCTCTGTAGTCCTTTGGAGCTACATAGGCAGTTTATTAAGAGGAAACACAAGCATCTAGCTCTATTTTGTCTAGCACATTGTTATAATCTGCTGAAAACATCCCATTCTCACTTGGTTTACAAGCATGTGGCACTTCTTTGCCATAGTCCAAGCAGGACTGCAACCTCTATGCATTTTGTGTACCCTGCTGTTACTGCAAGGCCAGTTTCTCTAGTGTTTTCCCTTGGGCTCTCATTCTGTTAATATGGAAATAGAAGCAAAGACAACCCATTGCTCCCTCCTTCCTGTGACAGGATGCAGGGAAAACTTACACATCATGACAGTATCAAGCTAAACATCAGCCCTGGTTTTAAACTTGCTGCCAGAATGTCTTTTAGTCTGAATTTGTCTGTTGGTAACTACTCATATTTATACCTTAACATGACTAATTAAATTCTGAGAGTCAGGACAGTTGCCGTAAGGAAAGTCAGTACTACCAAGACATTTGTGGGTGTATAATACTGTAACTAATCACCCTTAGCAGGTGGTGATGATGCTGCTGCTTTCTGCAGTTTGCACTGTTTCCTTTTTGTTCAAATTGCCAAATGTCTTTGTTCTCTAAAAATATATACCACTCAATAGAAGATATTAGTAACTTAGGCAAGTATCTCCTTCTATATATTACTCCCACCTAAACAACTATAAGAAGTAAACAGCAGAATAAATTGCCTGTCTGCTACTATAAATCAAAAAAACAATCTTAGTCCAGTGTAACGCAAGGCAAATACAATAATGGCAAAATCTATAGCTGTAGAGATGATAAAGTATCAAGAGGATCTGCCCTCGACTGAGGCCTGAGTGTAGGTTACATTATTTAATTTTTTTAATGGAAGTGATCAATACTTCACAAGTCTCGACTTCTAAAAAGTGGTGAATTGATTTTATCTTAACAGTAGATAGCGGGGAGTGCAGTAATAGGGGTTTCTATGGTCTTTATTCTCTATTGTTGCAGTCTTTGCATAGCTGTTTAAACCTAGGGGAACTAAGTATGGTATGTCACTAAACTTAGATTAATAGTGTGTTAATCAGTAATAAATAACTAAGCACGAAGTGGTGGAGAATCTGGCTAGTGTTTTGCATTCTCCTGATATTACAGGGTAGCATTAAGTGCTCAATAAAGGTAACTTGCCATTAATTTCACTATTGCCATAACCAGAATTACAGTAATGCAGCTGTGACTTTTGGCAATGTGTGGTCCTCTCTCCCCTGCTTTCACTTATCCATTTCGTATATATAGTGATGACACTTGCTCAGAAACATCAGAATTCTTCTAAGGAAAATATTACAGAAATTACTTCCAGGAAAATGTGGCACTAACGCTATAAGTGAATCCTTAAAATTGTTATTTTTCTTGGATAGTACAAGAACTGAGACGTCTTCAAATACTTTAGTTGTGCCTTTTCTTCAGGCAGGGGGAAAAATTTACTGATAAAATAGGTATGCAATTTGGTACATTGAGAACAGACAGAAGTTGGTTTAGTCGTGATTTCTCTGACTATACTGTCAAAGACCTTGTAAATATAGATGTGATGTAGTGGTCTCTGAATTTAATAATATATTAAATTTACAACCCGAAGACATCTTTTACACAGGTTATTTCAATACTTCATTTATGGAACTATTTAATAGTTAAGGGAAACTGTAACTGGGGCATCCATGAATGAACTGAAAATAGTGTCACAGAAGAGCTTGCAGATCAATGCTACTTGAAACTATGCACAAAATATTTGAAACCATTTATTTTGTGCGTAATTTTAAGGGCCAGTTTCTGTCACTCCTCTTGAAAGCTCTTGACCTGCTCACAGTGAAGGAGGACCATCCTAAGATGCAAATCTTTCTGAAGCTTATGGTTTGCTGTCCACAAGTTTTGTAAAGGGATGAGAAAGGGTTGGAAGTGCTTGTTTAGAGTGATAAGAGCTTGGGGAGGGTATATCCAAACATGCTGAATGCAGCGGAGTTTGGGATGCTGCCAAAAATACCCCAAATAAACCATCTACTTGTCTCATCACCATGTAGCTTCTCCTGCAGTTCCATTACTAGAGTAATAAATAGAAAAACCTGCCAGCAAATGCACTTTTGGTAATAAAGGTTGACACTTGTAATGGTAGTACAGCTGCAGTCAGAGGAACAGCTATTTGTTACACTCAATAAAGGACACTTGTTATGCATATTTCTGTGACTTCACGCTACTTTTGCATTATGAAGAAAAAGGTACAAAGTGCAGTAAGCAACAATTGCAAAGGAAGCCCATTACCTTCAACTGGAAGGAGGGCTGGAATGAGAAACTTTAACAGCTATTACATTTCCTTAAGGTGTTTTGCAGTTCAATAATTGCTGTCTTGTAGAAGGACAGTTAGGGCTGACCTGGAAGAAATTGTTCCATTTGTACTAACAAGTGAAATAAAGTAATTGTTCTTGTTGGGTTTTTTGTTTTGTTTGGTTTTTTTTCTTTTAAATATTTGAAAGACAAGCTTGTACAATGAAAAACTGGAATACTCAAATTGTTTCAGGGCTTCAAAGTGTGGATATTTGAAAACTGTAAGAGCTTAAAGAACTGTTTTTTACAAATTGCTTTTCTGTTGTACTTTAGTTGTTGTGATCTTAGCCTTTTCATCCAATTACAGCATCTTGGAAGGTGCTGTTGATGTTGTCTTAGGAAATGAAGGATAAACCAAAAAGCTGCCAGCCAAATTTATTTTTAAAAATTCAGTAGTTCTGTTGCCAAAATAACTAGGAGAGCAATAGAAGAGGATGCAGTATCAATCTTAAAATATTTTGATTATTTCAGGTGCTATGTTTGAAGGATATGGCTTAAAGAAAACTTCTAATGACAAGGGTGGGAGGGAGAGGGTGAAACCAGAGCAAAATAAAAGTATTTTCTGTGATCTGAAACTCTATAAGCTTGTGTGCCAAAATACAGCTTGCAATGTTTTGTTTCTAATAACTTGGAGAACATAATTCAATTTTATATAGGGAACTTATTCCACTGAACTGGCAGCTGCAAACTAAACATTTCAACACTAACGCATCTGGAAAAAATATAGGAGTCCACTTTAATCCATTTGTAGGTGGAATTTGTGTGAAAATCATAAGCAGAGGATAGGAATGAACGGACTTGCTATACCAGACGAAGTATTTTATCTGTCAAGAGAAACTCCAAGGTCATGATTCCTAGGCTTCAGTGGCTTTTGATTGAGTCTTGAGGAATCATGTGCTAGCATGTTGCAGGTTAACATGCTTGTGCTATTCATTGCAGTTGGCCTTCAGTTTTTTTTTAAAAAACTTCCTTCTCTAAGTGGCTTCTTGGGAAGATCTCTTATGTACAGTATAACCAAACAGATTTGAGAACAGTGCTTCTTGTTTTTTTTTCTTCAAGGACTACCTTATGACATCATTAGAGCTGTTTTGCAGGTTTGTGTACTGGGACTGACTGGTTTGACATTTGTTTCTGAATATTTATTCAGAATTCAGATTCTTCTAGCAGTGCACAGCAGATAACTGAAGCAGAGTGCACAAGGTCTTACTTTTGAATGTGCACAATTTGAAAGCATAAAAGAAAAACAACAAAGGAGGTGAGGTTATCCAACAGAGACTAAGCCTTAGTATGAAAACTAAGTTAGATCCTGTTCTCCAGTGTGTGTTTTTATATTTTTGATTGACATCACTTAGCTTTTCTCTCCTCCTTTCTCTCATATTTGAAGTAGTCATGGTAGGGAGTTCTCCAAAATTTGTATTTGTGGAATAAGAAGTCAAATGTGATGTCGTATTGAAAACTGTTGTACTAGATGTGGAAAAACAATAATTTGAATTTGGTTGCATGGGACTGCTTAAGTCCATCTGGTGTTCTGAAACATGCCTACTTATGGTCTTGCTGTAGTGTCCTTTAACCATGAGCCAGTTTGGGAAGGTGTAGAGGAGTACATTAGATGGCTAGCAGTTTCCTTGCTCTGTGAGCAGGGTGGTAAATAACTTGAGCAGGAATTGAGAAAATGGATAAAAAGTAGGATAAAGCAGAGGCAGTGGTAATGGATGGAGGCTCCTGAGGAAACTGGTCGTGAAGAACAAAGGTTGCATGGTAAGTTAGGGTTGATATGACTTCCTTGACAACTGAGAGAGTAGAAGATGTGGAGGTAGCTGCTAGATGGTGATGTGGTAGGCAGCTTGACCCTGCTTGGGCAGTCCATGGGTATCACTGCTTCCTGGAGTGTATTGGCTGGGAGGTGAAAGAGAAGGAAGGAGTGCTTTTGCAGCTGAGTGCTGGTAGTGTTTGCAGTCTGGACATCTCAACAGCAAGAGGTCACGTGTGAATAAATAAAAATGGCAACGCTTTTTTTTGCTGCTGCTTTTGCCCATAGAGTTTATCTGCATTGGTTCTATGCAATTTGTTCCCACCAAGGAGTGATGTACTGGAATAAAGGTAAAACAAATTGTAAGAAAACTGGAAGTAAAGCTTATTTGTTTTGAGGGTGTATGTAGCCATAGTGATTTTCTTAAGTACTGCAAAGCCATGAATCATGGCTGTAAAGGCCTAATATTCCTGATGTGTATTTCAGATAACTGACAGTATTTCATTTTGACAAGGATAAAATCACAGATCTGATTTTGAAGTTCCCGTTAGTAATTACCAAGTGAATTATACTGGTGCTGATGGGGGTTCCTTAAAACTTTATATATACACAGAAAGGTTTTGTCTGGTGCATTAGTTAAAATGATACTGTCATCATTCATCTCACTAACTTGATTTTAATCGTTTTTGTCCCTAACAGGATAGGAAGTGCTTTCTAATTCACTACACTGACTTTATCATGACACTTGTATTTATATAGATTAAATTTATCAGTAGCTTAAAAAGACAATGTAACTGGCTTAAAACCATAAACTATTCAGCCCTTGCTTTTCAGGTTTAATATGGCCATCTTCCTATTAATCTCTGCTGTAAATCTGTGAGGTTAGGAAATAAATATAGTTTGCTGAGAGGAAAAATAGGTGGCATGCACTGCAGAGACTATTAACACTGTGAAAGGAAGAACGGCTGCTCTAATTCAGGCCACCGCTCAGTCACATCCAGCTGTACTTGAATTTATCTCAGGCTAACACAACCCTTAAATGTATTGTCTGGCTGCTTGAAAGGGTTTGGAAGATTTTGAAAAGCATGATGAAGCATCAAGGGTTGCATGGTAAGTTAGGGTCTGTATCAATTCCTTGATGAGCGCTTTCTCTGTGTTTCCATTTCCTCATAGAAAGCTGGAAATAGAGTTCAAGTCTCCTGAGTCCTGGTGCAGTGGTGTGCCTCTTACTCCTACTGAGTCACCACCAGGAGCTAGCTTATGCTTGGGTGCACACTTTGAACCTATGGGATCAGCGCAGAGTTGTGCATGTCTAATGATCTCTTCCAGTTATATCTTTGAAACCATACCAAATTCCAAGGCAAAATCTGTGCTGCTGTGGTTTCTAATCCCCAGTTGTATTGTGCAATGTTTCAAGAGGGGGGAAGATGTTAAATTCAGGAGAAATGAATGCTGGACCGGAGTGGCAGGAAAGACTTCTTAACTGGTGAAACTAACATGTGGCATTTGCTACGTTTATATTGGACAAAGCTATGCACAGAACCCACAATTAACTCCTAGTTCCCCGAATTTTAAGTCTTGCATATTTTTCTCTCTTTATGATTGTGATATAATAGATATCTAAATACAGCAGTTCTGCTTCAGCTGTGGAACTTTACTGCTTAGAATATTGAAGTGAGACTTGGCAGCTGATCTTCTGATTTTAAATGTTCAAAAGCCCACCAGCTGTCTATTGGCCATTCACGATACATTAGGGAATAAACACTGAAAATTCCCTGAAACATGTCTTATTTGCCACTAAAATAAAGTAATTGCCTTTCATAAATATAATTACAACAATATATAAAAAAATTGTCAAATACTTGTCAGTTGATTGCTTAGATAAAAAGGCTACTTGCCAATTGGCTGTCAAGTGTCCTTGTAAGGGAAGGGAAGTTTTTATTATCAGAAATCTAATTTTCTCCAGTAACTTTTTCTTACAAGATTATTTTCACACTGCCTGGCATAATATGCTAACTTCTCTTTCAAAAGGAAAATGGCCTTCTGACACCAGCTGATTTTCAGTTTAACTGCATGATACTCAACTGGCTGTTCTGATATTTGTCAGATTGTAATAGAAACACTTTAATTTCTGGGAATGTTGATTTATGTAATCCAGACTTCATATTGCCTAAACTTAGTGTGATGGTACAATACCAGTTTGAATAGTCATCAGTCAACTCTATACTTAGAAATACAGATAGTTTACTGATATATTTGAAGGACTTCCATTTTTCATGGTACGATTTGTAGTTTGTAAAGTCATGAAGTTCTGCATAGTCCTTCCAACCTCAACCTTGATGATTTGCTGCTTAAAGCAACATGCATATTTTCATATAGCCAACAAAACGTACAGAATTACTAGCCTTTTGGATATAAATATACACGAGTCAGCAGTCAAGTCATTGTGCAGTAGTTGTCTGATATGCTGTAGTCCGTTGATCTGATCCAGGTCTATGTTCTGAGAACTCCTAAGCTATAATCCTGGTCTTGGTAGCACGTAGGTGTGTTCTTCTTGTGCAAACGAATATCTTGTGGGCTAAACATGCCATTGCTAATGGTTATGCACATGTACAGTGAAGGGATAATTAAAGCCTTTAAATGCTTTAGAGTGGCAATTGCTTTGTAAACTTGAAGAATTAGGCAGTGAATTGCCTGGATGACTTTATTTTAAGACATTTTTCTATTTAGAACTGCCAAATGAGGGTTTGGTGTCTGGTACATTTAAGTGGTAATATAACAACAGTCTACTTGGCTGTGTATGCTTATCGACTTGTGAGTAGTCTTACAAGTTTCAAAGAAACTGTTCTGAGGTACAAATATACAGTGGGTTTCCTGAAACAACTATAGTATTACTGCTAATGCATTTCCATGAAAGTGAAGGTAACCTCTAGTGTAATGAGCATGGTGAAAGCAAAGTTAAAATTGCTTTCTCTCAGCAGATATCTAGAAATCCTTGCTTTCCAATACTGGCAGCAGTTTGATACTAAATGGTGGTTATATCACATGCATTGTTGAGGAGAGGCATACACCACACTACTTAAAAGGAAAAAGAATTAAGACATAAGCTTGACCTGTGCAGGGTTACATATAAGCAAAGTATCAGTTGGCTGCTGAATTACAGACCTCCACTGTGTCCTCTGTTTCACCTTTCCCTTCCAGTGTAACTTTATTTTTATCACCAGGTAGGAATATCTCTTCTTTTCACACCATCACTTTGAACAGAGGAGTTACTGCTACAGAGAAGTTGGTATTCAGCAATGCTGAGGTAACATTTACAGAGTTCAGTTGCTTGCATGCTTACTACTTACCCAGTTTAACAGCAGGAGATACAGGGGAGGTGATAATTGGGCAGAAAAATAGCATGACTGTCAACATTAAAGATACAACTGACTTAAAGGTTTACTTTACTTGGAGCTGATAATGTCTTCTATTAGTTCTGGCAAAGCTCTTGCTGATTCATAATTGGGAGTAGACATGTTCCTGCCCTCATTACAATTTAAATAAGATTCCTAACTAGGGTAGGAGATAATTTAATTGTGTCAGTTTGACATAGTTGTTTGTTTTTATGCAATGAAGATGGACTATGAACAGGATCATATGAGAGTGAGAGCTTAGGTGGATATGTATAGGAGCATTTGGGTGAATATGTGAGTCTTCTCAGCTCTGAGCCTCTAACCAGCTGCAACTTGTTGGATTCTGAAAAACCCCTTATTTTGAAAAATGAACTCTTAGGGAAAAACACCTGCTTTTATACTTCATCTGTTGTGAACGTGCATTTCTGACTGGCTGTGTAGGTTAAGTTTAGAAAGAGTCATCCTGACTCCATTACATTTAGAATAAACTCTCAAGTGAATCAAGTCACAGATCCTGAACAACAGGAACCCACTCAATTTGTTCTGCTTTTGATAATATCCTGAGTATTTAAAAGCAGTGTGGATGACAGCATATGACTGGCTTCTACTTGCACCTGTAGCATTTAGGTAACTTCAGTTTTACTTACTGTCTTTACCTACCTAGATTCTGGGTAGTGTAGGGGATATGAAACTGGGTCTGGAGCCAGGAAAGGATGTTATGTATTTGGAATTTTAGGTGTTCCTTAAAATAATATTAAAAAATCAGGATATTGCCTAAAACCTGATTGTATTTCCCACCTTGCTTCACTATTTTTATTAAAAGCTTGCAGTACCTTTACATCTGTTAAAATGAAAGTGTAATTCCTTACTCTTGAATGCTTTTTAAGCATGTATTGGGTATGTGTGGAGGCTTTTTTTCTAATAATTATTAAAATAATACTATTGTGAAATGAGGGGGCCTTTGGCAGAGATTGACTTTAATAACATTTTTGGGCACTATTTTGATGTAAGTATGAAAACAAAAAAATTGCTTTCTTAACTGTATCTATAACTAATCAATGTAAGTTAGTCACTTGTTTAAAGATAAAAGATAACATAACCATAGGTTCTCAATATAAATGGTGAGGAAGATGGGAGAGCATGATTGTCTGAGGGTTGAGTTGTATTCTCTACAAATGCCTCTTAGTTTTATTCACTGGGAAATTGTTGCATTTAGGTTTAGAATGCTTGTGGGCTAGCAAATAACACACATTTATCTTCGCTATATATTTAACCTTGCCTTTGTTTTAAATAATTTAATCTTCCCACTGCCTAGTGAAATCCTATTGTCCCTCAAGTAGGATAAAAATTGATCTCATTTGTTTGTGTGCAAGCAACTGCATCAGAGTCTGTTCCTGTATCTGGTTACAATAAAGGCAAGATAGTAATTTCTATTACCGATAAGTGCAATTACAATATTCATTTCATTACTGGGAAGAAAAAAATTTCAATTTGTAGAGCCTCTGCAGCATTTGTAAAATTGCAGGATGCTTTCTATAGAAATCCAAAAAGTCACCAAAGAGAATTGGAGGCTGAATTGTTTTAAATGGATGCGGTAGAGAAATGGGGAGTTCCAGTATATTTTGGCATCAGAAAGGGGAAATCCTTGGACCTGAAGCTGTTATTTTGGAACAGAACACTTTTTTTTTTTTGTCAGATCCTTTAGCAATATTTTTCAGTCTCTGCTAAACTTTTGAATGTTTCCCCCCCCCCCCCCACCTCATTTTCCTATTTATGCTGTTTTAAGCTTTAAGCTTTAGGGAATGGATATTTCATATGTTTGTAGAATTTCTCATATGGTTTTAATCTGAGGACTGCAGCTATCCCTTCATTTTGATTAAGGGTCATAAACATTGTTCCCTCTCTTCCTATATGCTGTAGGCACATGCTTCAGGAGAGCAGAGAACCATTACAGTCAGTTTTTGAAACACTAATAGAATACAAGCAAATGACTGAGTTCTGATTAAAAAAAAAAAAAAAAATCAATTGGGAAAAATTATTTTAAAACAGAACCATGTCTTCAAGAAGAGCCATTTCATTTTGTTGTTGTCTTCCGTGCAGTGAAACCCAGTCATTATTTGTTCTGCTATTTATCTGTAACTATTCAGTTCTTCCATAGTTGTGCCACACTTGGTATTCTACAAGTTTAATCTTTTGTACTGTAGCTGTGTCTCCTGAGTTCTCAAAAATAAAGTGCTGATGGCTCCAAGGCTTTCATCAGCCAGTTTAAATATCCTAGGAGGAAATTAATCTTGCCATGCAGATTTGAGTGTTCAAGAAAACAAACCTCTCCCTCCCTGTATGTTCCTAACTAGTGGCTTCTTTATACCTCTCTGGCACAAAAACAGGTTAGTAATCCTCAATGCACATAGTCAACCTGTCCTGAAGTAGAAAAGTGTAATTCCAGGTACAAACAATAACTACCACTATGCCCAAAATGACTTTTTCTCCACATAAGAATAAAACCATTTTTGTGGAGATTGCTGTTGGTACAAACAATGTACCAAAAGGAGGTGAAAATAATAATGTACAAAGTCAGTAAAAAAGTCTTAATTCATTTATTTGGGGAATTTTCTTTATGCAGATATTTTACAAATGAAAATAAGGCCAGTCGGATGGTTGTATATACCATGCAGTGTCAGTGCTTCTTATTTCTAAACATTAAACTTTTTTTTTTCTCCTATGAAATGCTGAAGATCAACTATGAAATAACCTGGCATAAATTTAAGGTGGATAGTGACACCAGCTGGTGGTGAAATATGTGTATATAGAAGAGTGTGAGTTCAGATCCTTCCACTGACTAGGCTGGAGAAACTCCTGCAATGACGTTAGTACCATGTCACTGCAGCAGCTAAATGTAGGTGTCTGTCTCAGCTTCTGAAGATGCCTGTCTTCTGCTGTGCTTATGGAGAAAATTGATTCCTAGATACAGATCTGAGTTTGCATCTTCATATTTGCTTTGTGTGAGGGGAGTGTTTCACTTTCAAGTGTCTTGGTTGCCTCTTGTAACAATGAATTTGGGCATCCTCTTCACCTGCTCTCTTCTGTTTCTGTAGAGCTGTTATCCTC
>NW_010319653.1:29568-37786 GCF_000700745.2 Antrostomus carolinensis | reverse complement strand
GCTGAGGGTGTTTGATCTTAATTCCCTCTTTGGAAAGAATGTTATGCTGGCAGGATATAGGAATATTCTTTTTGCTTTAGAAAGAAAGTAAATAATAACTGATATCTACTTTAGTCGTGCTAAAAAAAAATTTCGTATCAAGGAAGCAGGAGAATATTGAATGGAAATCAAATGGATTATGACTTTTATTGTAGCAGGGAAGATGGAGAGGAAATCCTGCTCAGCCTATGGTAGAACCAGACTTGGAAAATGTACAGAGAAGTTGGTCTGATTCCATTCCAGGCTGTGGAGTGCAGATTGAATTCACTGTAGCTCTTTTTCATCCTGGTACAAGAGCAGGCAGTATTACTTCTTTGGAGAGGTTAAGGTTCTCAAAAAACAAAATGCCAAGAAATAATAATAGAAAGTAGCAGTTTTGTAGAAAATACAAAATTAAAAAAATGGAAGTAGAATTATGTCTAGAGGCAGAAGCTGAAGGACTCGGTTGTCAACAGGCAACAGGTTGAGCTGTTGAAAATCTTGGTAGAGCCTATTGGTGTTTCCCAAATTAAATACTATGTTGGCTTGCAGACAATCCAACTGCAGTCCACATCTTTAAAAAGGGGGGGGAGAAAAATAAGTACAGTGTTTGAGAGTTACAGATGGAAAAAAATATATAATCATACCAAATACTACTTATTTCTATGCTGCTTCTTTTTCTGAAGCTCCTTACAACTGTAATTATTTGCTACTATAAGATAGTAATCTCTTAGGCAAGACACAGTTGGCTGTCTGGGAAAGGGCACACTGCAAAAATGGAAAAGTGGTGTGTTAGGCCAAGGAGAGCAGGGGAACCTGCTGACCTTCTGCAAAGATCTCATCCAGAATTGCCTGGTCTGTGAGCTGCAGAGACTGTGCTGAGGATTGCCTACAGAGGAAGGATGAAGTGCCACCTGGACTCTGGAATTCTTGAATGTTCCAAAGCATCTAAAGCAGGTCCCTGTGTGCCTGCATGTTTTGCACTGTTTATCAGGGTTTTCAGATGTGTTACAAGCTTAAATAGTAACTTGTATGTACAGACACAGTGCAGCAAGTAGATTAAATGTGCCCTGGATAGGAGCCCATGTTCTTCCTCTGCCTTGCTTAAATTACAGCTCAGTAGCCAAAGGATAGTAGATATGCCCCTGGCCTCCTTGCAAAGTAGACAAAGAAGCAGCCATTCTTTTGTCACACAACTTTGAAATTAGAAGGTGCCTGACAGTGTTCTTATGAAGTGAGGTTTATAGAGACACCTTAAAATGAGAAGATGACCACAGATGACAAGTCTGCCAACTCAAATATGGAACACTGAGAACTTCAGAAAAGCACTACTCTTAATCTTCCTTGCGATTTTGGTGCTGTAGAGTTAATGCACTCTGAAATCTATCTTTGTGGTTGTGATAGGTGAGAAGTTTTATTCAAAGGTTCTGCTGAAGTCAAATTACACCTGCAGGCAGTGGCAGGGCAAAAAAGCTTCCACAAATTCTGGATCCTGTCATCAGTTTGGCTTTGTTTAGTTAACTTCTTGCCCATGTACAACTGGCTGTGTTCTCAGGAAAATGAGGGGACCTGGGGTAGTGAGTAAGAATTACTGAGTGGTGAGCTACTTTTGTTTCCACATACTGAGTTGTGTAGTTAACTTCAATAGAGCTATTAAACCTCTGCATGACTTGGGAGTTCCAGAGATCTTTCACAAGTTCACAAACCTGGCAAAAAAGGAAAATGCTTAGCTTCACTATTTAAACTCTTGTACATATTGAAAATCTAGAATTGAACCTTTCTTCCAGTGTAAAAGAACAATAGTGTGTTCAGTTAAAATAACAATATAAGGTCATACACTCTTGGGGTTTTCAGTATTGAGGACTGAGAAGTCTCTTGAGGTATTTGAATAAATCTGATTTTAGTGGCTTAAGAGGAATATTAAAGGCTTTAACCCACATATTTCCTCATGTAAAAACCTTCTTAGTTGTTGTGGATTGGAAGGAGTGAACACTGACCCATAGCTGTTTTGGGAGTGGAACCAGTGAAATTATAGCTGCTATTGCTTGATCTGGAATAATGTTCATCCATGTACAGAGAAGACAGTACAAAGAAAAGACAAACACTTGGAAAAAAACAAGGTGTTTCAAAGAAAAAACAAAAACTGTTCTTTATGAATTATCAAGGTTCTATTAGAAATGTGTTATTATTGATGATATACCAGTCAATTTGTATTATTCTCTTGAATTGTTTAGTACTTTGGGGTTTTTATTTTTAAAAAGAAAAGAACATGGCTTTGAAATGTCTTGGAGACTGTCAGCACTTTTCATCTCTGTGTTTCTAAGGCAATAATTCAGAAACATGCATTATCAAAAAGTGTATTAATGCCTTAAAAACCAGTGTAAACAATGTCCCTGATGTGTCTTGGTAAGCTTCTATTTTCATTACTGCAGGCTTGAAATACACTGAACAATTTAATTCTTCCAAGCTGTATTGTTTAGATAGGATGACAGTATCAGATATTTTCCAGCTTTTAATGGCTGTTGGGATTGTCATTGCTGAAGAGAACAGCTGAGCTGCCTGTTAAACAGTTTTCTCAGAGCGTATAACTACACTAAAATGGAAAGCATTGCATGGGTGTATGTACATATGGCAAGTGCATGATCTTTCAATCTGATGTTGAATCTTCTTTGTCTCCAAGCCCCAGTATGCACAAATGAAAGGTTTAATAAGAATGCTTTGTTTCCCCTTCAGCAAGTACTTGTGTTCAACCTTTTCTCCACTCCCTCCCTCCCTTTTTTCTCACTGCATTATTGAAAAGATGGGGAGATTTGGAATGTGCAGCCCAACAAGTCAGGTTATTTTTCTGTTTGTGAAAGAGGATAAATAAATCAAACTTGCTGCAGTAGTATGCACTTTCTTACACTTTTTTGTAAAGTTTGCAAACCTCCAATAATAGCTCTTCCTTTATTACATTGAGGAATACATTACATTCCTAGTGAAGGACTAGGAATACATACATACATACTAGTGAAGAACTACTGGATTTAAAAACAAAACAAAAAAACTGAACAAAACCCCAAAGATGGGAAGCTGTTTGTTGCTAATCTTCAGGTGGAAGAGTATTTCGTACTTTTTTAAAAATAGGTTTGGGGGCCAAATATTAAAAAAACCCCAAAACAAAAAAACCAAAAATGAGAACCAACTAAAATCCCCAACAACCCAAAGCACCAAAACCCCTCCATGAAATGATCAACAACCCTCCTTTCTTGTGCCTACACCTGAGCTAAAGCACCATATGGTGGCTGTCTGAAGAGTGGAAAATGACTGGAGTGATGATGGTTGTCATGCTGTTGTGACAACGCTCTTTAAACTGCAGCGTCTAACATCCGAGAATTGTTTCAAAGTGCTTGTTCACACTGCAGCTATAAATAAGTTTTGCCAATGAGCCGAACTGCAGAGCTCTCAGAAGTTCAAAGTAGTGCACTTTGCTGTCACTCAGAGAATATACAGGGCATTAAAATTCTGACACTTCCTTCTCATAAAATAAGAATAAGCAAACATGGGAAGCTGCTTAAAAAACAACCGTGTGGATTGTGCTGAGCATGGGCACCTGAGGAGCTCTCTCTGTACAAGCTCACAACACAACCAGCTTGTTCCAACACAGGTGCAATCAAGTTGTGCTGGCACCTGGCCCCTGGGCTTGGCTCAGCATCCTTAACCCAGCGTAGATATGGAATTTACAAAACTTGAAAAAGCTGTTTGATATTAGTTACATGGGTAATTCTTCAGTGCAGGAAACTAGCTGGAAATTCTTAGGGGAACCATATACCTAGTGTTCTTCCTGTTTATGCCTTGCAAACTGAAATTTGCAGAAGGATTTCCAAAGCAAAAGTGGGTCAAACCTGTGGCATGGTAACTTTCCATAAACTCCCCTCATCCTCCCAGGTGCCTGTCTGATGTAGTACAATGTTGTATTCCTCAGTGTGCAGTAAAACCCTAAATAGGATATGAAAGTGCAGCAGTAGCTTTACTGAATATAACTGGTGTTCTTGCTTGCACATAGCTGATGGCATGAGAAGAGGCTAAATCGAGTCATTTATAACATGAGATTATCAGTATGCTTAATACAATGTTCAATGGAAAAGCACTGTCAGGAGAAAATACTTGGTATGCAAATTATAAAAGATAAAATAACCATTCAAATCTGTTAAAATTACTGAGGTTATCATAATATCTAGGGAGAATATAAGGTACCGTGTAGCTGATGCAGTTGGTATTCTGTTCTGGTGCAGGGTCAGACTGTCGCCAGCCACAGCAATATGTTGGTTTTGAGCATCTGTTCTTAAACAGTTAGGAATTTAAACGGGTCTTTACCTAATTATGCTACAGGTTTGCACCGATGGTGATCCGCAGGCTACCTGTTTCTTCCCTGATAAACTAATTTATCACGGTGGCCTGCAATTCCTGTCATCGTTTGCAATGATATGGAAATATCTGCCTTATTAATGGTGATCCGCAGGCTACCTGTTTCTTCCCTTAATTTATCACGGTGGCCTGCAATTCGTGTCATCGTTTGCAATGATATGGAAATATCTTCCTTATTAAAAAAAAATAAAATCTGGAGAGAGTGGCAATCCCAAAGGCACTTGTACAATGAATGAATTTATTGTAGTGGATTAAAGTGTATGGATTCTAATTAATTCTGGCATTACTTTTTTCATAAAAAGAACTATCATATCATAAATTCATAATGAAGAAGGATTGTGCATGGTGAGATTAACCTTTGTACCTTTACTCCATTTCATATTAATGCAAGTGTCTTTAAAAAAAAAAAAAAAAAAAAAAAAGATTTGGGGCCTTGAGCAATTTTAGGATGAAAATAGAGTGGAATGGAAAATGTCATTAATATTTACAAGTACATTGCCTTTTTGTTGCCATAGTTTGTTTATGGTTTGCTTATAAGCTCTCTTATAGGAGAGTATGAACGTGCTTTCTAGTGCTAATATTTTATTCGTTAGAGAAGTTGTTCAGATCCCAACTGAACAGTTGAGTGGTATCATTTCCCTGTTAAATTCATTATTCAACAGACTTTTTCCCTGGAGAAAAGGAACTTTTGTGTCTGCTAGTCAATCTTTTTTTTCCCCACTCCCATCCTCTCCCGGCTTAGTCCTCTACACCATTCAATCTCTCAGGAAACTGAATGAAGAAGAAAAATGCCTTAGCTTAAAAAAGCTGTTAACTGCCCCTTTTGAGTCACACTCTGCCTGTGGCTGAACTCAGGAGTAATACTGTCCTTCTAACTGGCAGGGGGAGTGAGAACGAGCAGTGGAGAGTACAGAGGGTTTGAGCTCCTTGGTGCCTTGTATTAGCTCCTGTTCAGATGACTGCATCTGGTGAATGCAAATGGTGGTGGCACAAGTGCAGGTGGTGTGGTGGCACTGTCCCCTTGCCTGAGGGGAGCTGCTGGGGCAATAATGCTGTGGGACTCCTGGGGGAGAGAAGGCGAGAAAAGCTCAAGGTTGCCACACATGGCAAGTGCTTATATCTGTGGTCTTTGCAGGTGGGGTAAGAAAAAGATTCAGTGATGGACAACTTGTTCTAGTTATGAAACTACCTACAAAGCAACTGCTCTCGGTACATTGTTCTGTTTCCAACAGACACAGAGAATGCTCCTTTCTTGGAGCCTGGCTTACTGAAGAGCTCTGAGGGAGGTGGAAATCTGGCTTTGAGCCAGGAGGAAACTGGGGATACTATTTTTTTTCCTCTTTCTACTCCTGGGAGTGATTTTGTCCCTTCAAATTATCTCCAAGTTGTCCTGCAGTTTGATTTTATTAATAAATTGATGTTGGAACTTGTCTTCAAATGACTGTTGGAATGCAGATCTGTTATTCTAATTAATAAATTGGATGACAACTACTAGGGAAGTCTGAAGATAAGCTTTATTGGAGGAAAAAAATCTCCATGAAATAAATGGTACCAGGAACAGACAAAATATACACAGGTACTTTTGTCTTCTGTCCAAACAAAGGCAAAAACCTTTGTAGTATAAAACAATATTTATAAAGATAAGTGAAAATCCCTTTTTTAGCCAGTTTTTAATGCCAGTGTTCTAAAACTGTCAAGATTTGTAAAAACTCAGTACTCTTATGTTTTGATGTTCATCACACTTTTCTGTAGCATTGCTTGTCTTTTTTTTTTTCTTCTTAAACCGTTTTGGTTGTTTCTGCCTGTTTATTGTATCCCTAGAGACACTGATCTTCTTGAAGGCTGAGTATTGGACAGAAAGGGCTGTAAGACTCATTTTGGTGCTCATGGAGATCATTGTCACTGACGGACAGTGAGGGGAATTGATCCTGAGGACTCTAGGTAGACATGGGATCTGCTTCTTCAGGTGACCTGCTGAAGCTTAGCCAGACCCCAGCAAAAGCTAGGGTGAATGTAGGTATTCCCTCCCAGCTCCTAGAGGCTGAAGGCAGTGGAAATAGCACAAAGCTACTTCTGGCTGTAAAAATACCTTGTTTTGTGGTGATGTGGTCCTTCTTATAGCTGGATGGGAAAAATAAGCAGCACAAAGAAAGCACCATCTTGTGATGTAGTAGCACATATAGATAACTGGTTTTATCTGAAAATGTCTAACAACTTAGGGGTAAGGGAAGAATGTTTTGAAGTCTGTTGCTTCAAAACACAGAAAATGTGAATAATTTTTAGCCTTTCTTTTTAATAAAGACAAAAGATTTTTTGTCTTAATACTTTCACCACTAAGATAATGATGGTTAGAAAATATTTGCAGCAAATGTAAGATCAGGGATAAAAATGACTGTATCTATTATTGACTAAACTTAAACAGTAGCAAATAAGAAGCGAAAGGGTTGGGTTGGGGTTTTTTTTTTGGGGGGGGTGGTGGGTCTTTCTCAAAATCCAGCTGTCTCAGTGCAAAGAATAGCTCTGAGGACTCTGCAAGGTGCTCTCCACCATCTGAAAGAGGTTGGGAGATTACTTAGCAAACTGAAGTGCTTCAACTTAAAATCAACTTGCTTTTAACCAGATTCTTTCTCGATCCTTTTTGAGGTCTAAAATCAGTAGAATCAGTATAGCATCTGACAGGAATTAAACAGAGCTATTAGACTGAAAACATGTAGTAGATAAATAGTGAATGAATAAGGAAGAAAATTAAATACCTTAGATAGTGAATTAAATCTTCCGAAGAGTGGTTCAGTGCTGCCAGAACTCAGTGGTTTGTGATGGTTCTAATGTGCAATGCAGTTGGGTTTGTGGTCCAAAGCTTAGGTCTCATTTAGTCAGGCAATAGGTGTTACTATCTGCTTTTTCTCCTCTTGAAGTACAGTCACTTTAGCTCCTAGCGTGTGACTTCTAAGTCTCCTGCAACAGCAGCAGACACTGAAGAAGGCAAGAATTCTATTAAAGCACTCTGCCTCTTAATTGCTAGAAATCTCTCACTGGAGTAGTGTAATCATGTCAGTAGAAGGCTCTCCTGATGTAGGACTGAGCGATTTAAACACAGCAGTAACAAGTGCTGTTACATATAGTAAAAACTCATAATGGAAAAAGAATTTTGTGGTTGTGGTTCTGTTTTTTTTTTGCCCCCTGCTCCCATACCCAAATTAAAACATCAGTTTGAGCCCTCCTTGAAGGAGAAAGTTGCCAAAGTCTCGAGAATGGAGAAAAAAGTATTTTTCTGTGTTCCTAGAATTGCTGATGCAGTAAGTTACCTGGAATCTGAAACATTTTAGATTGGGACTATTCTCAAATATTTGACATAAATTTGAATTAAATATTGTAACAAAACAATTTTCTCTTGCTTTGGCCAATCCACATCTTAACTATATGACTTTAGAGTTTCTGTTTTCAGTTAATGTTGCCAACACTATTTTTGGTTTAACAACCCACAGAAGGATTAGGAAGTAAGTTCTTTCTCCGGATTTCTTTCTAATGGTGGTCTGGAGGTATTAGGTTTTGTTTTACATATAAACTCATTGGTTAAAACACTTTTCAAGTAAGAGCTGTCCGCTGCATACAATGCATTAATGCACATAAATTGTGCAATTAAAATTAGTTTTGCAATACTGATTTATTGTGTAAGCATCACTAGATGGTGCTACAGAGTATGTTTCTTTTGGGTTATTGACATTTAGATTCATGGAACCCATTAGTCAACTAGACCGCAGTGTCTGTGCTTTTAGAGTTTTCAAATGCTTTT
>NW_010319653.1:0-29538 GCF_000700745.2 Antrostomus carolinensis | reverse complement strand
ACAATGGCAAGCCTTCTATTGAATGCAATGACCACAAAATTAAGTGGTGCAAAGAATTTCTCGCAGTGCTGTGGTTTTGTACCTGATTTAACATCAGAATTGTGGACGTGTCTTTACTGAAACTTCTTATTCAGGACCAAATCCTTTATTAGATAAGTCTGATGCAAATTTTATACTGTATCCTTATAGAAAGTGGTATGTTTTCAAAAAGCAGTGAGATGAAAGCCTAGAATACTGATGTGTCATTGCTTTATGGTAAGATATGCATCATCAAGTCTTGACTATGCCGCAGTGTTTTGGTGTCATCTGCTCAGCCATGCAGAGGGCAGCTGCCCTGAAACTCCTGAAGCAGTCAGATTAAGTCACTAGTTGCACAAGGGGTGTTTTTTGTTGTTGCCTTATACTGCCGCAGATAATGGCTCTAACTGTCTCTTTTGATGAAAGTCCAGTTGGTCGTTCAGCATTGGCTATGATCACAGTTTATTTCAAAAACTTCCTTTATCTGCCCATATGATAGATTATTTGAATACTTGTTAAGCAAATAAAAAAAAATAGAACAACTGCTGGTAATTCTGGCTAGCTGCTGATCAGCTGTCCTTCACATAGTCTTTCCAGATAATTTTACATGCATTTAAGCTAGGTATTGCACATAAGTTCTATATCTGCTTTAGACATAAATTACAACTTTTAATGCATGAATCAGTGTAAAATAAGTCTTTAAGCTATACAGTCTGTATCCTTTGTTTTATGAGTTGGGAGCACTTATTAAATCCAGATTGATACGGGTTTTTGTGTAAAATGGTGTTAAAACATTTTGTAACAAAGGATTTTATTTTATAGTTTAAGGTTTTATTTACCTTTTGTGACATTGTAAAAACTCATTATCTTTGTCTCTCTCAATGTCCTCAGTAAACCTGAGATAAGGCAGTCTACAAATGAAGTATTTATTTGCTCTGTAGGAACGATATCTAAAGTATTTTTTTAACAAATACAGTCTTTTAACTCTCAGTAATAGTCACTATTTTAACACTTTGATAAGAACATTGGTATTTAATACACAAGAGAATACTGAGATGTGTTTAGAAATAATTTTTCCCTGCCTAGATTTCCCAAGAATGCCTTTAAGGGCATGTTCAGCTGAGATCTTCTGGGAACCAGGGAAGCAGCTACCTTTATCACTGATAGTTTCTTAGATCCACCTCCCCCAGTTAAGATACTGTTAGAGTTACCTGATAGGTAGTGACAGTAGATTAACAGAAGTGTTTTACTAATCACTGCATTTCATTTGAAAGATGATTTCACAAAGGATGTTTCACACCTGTAGATTCATTGAAATCTTCCCTTCTCCAGTCAGCCAGAAAGAATCATAGAATAGTTTGGTTGGAAAAGACCATTATGATCATCTGGTCCAACCATAAACCTGGCATTGCCAAGTTCACCACTAAAGCATGTCCACAAGTACCACATCTACACATGTACCACATCTCCACGTGGCAGAAAGTGCTTTGTGTCTGGGCTCATGAATGTTTTTATTTTTCCTAGACTTTATCTTCTATCATGTGTGTTCTTTTATGGGGTTCATAACAAGCTGGGAAAGAAATGGTTAAAGTGGGAGCTGCAAGATATGGCCCAATAATTGAACCATCAAAAAGTAGCACTGCAGTCAAGCTGAATTCCCATTCATTGCAATGTCACTAGATGGTACTGCAGAATAGGAAAACACCCGAAGTGTCAATTTTGTCCAAATACAGGATGTGTAAAGAGAACTTTATCAACAACGAGTATACTTCTTTGAGCAGGAAGAAAGCTTGGTTGGCACTTAAGGAATGGCTTTTATGCTGCTCTGTTTCTTTTCAGCTGATACACATGTGCAGCAACGTCCCAAAACATTGAGTCATTTAATCTGTAACCTGATTTTTTTTTTTTTTTTTTTAATTTCAGCAGTTCAGATAAAAACTTTGCTTTTGTTTTGGTTAACCTGTCATTTCTAGCTGTATTCCCTAAAACTATGATGTCTTTGTGGCCCTGTTGGTGTAATACAGTTTAAAATATTGCCTAGACAGCCTAGAGGTGCTTCTTAGCACAAGGCTTGGTTCTGAAGTGGCGGGGTGTATGTTGTGGTGTTTTTCACTGGCAAGATAATCAAAGAGCAAAACCAGAGTTTATCATCAGCTGGAATACATATGGTTTAAAGTTAAATCATAGAAGTTGACATGGTTGGTGAGCTTTTCTCTGGGACAGGTAGTTTCAAAATCACTTCAAGGGCGCTATGACTTTTCCCATAGGCTTTGCTGCACAGGAGAAGGCTGCACAATGCTGCTGAGGCAATGGGACTCTGCTTGCTACTGCACGTCTCTGACAAGCTGGTGGCCATTGTCACTGGGATGCTGCTGGGCAGATCTCTGCACTGAAGGAGAGTGCAGTCCATAAGCTGGTGGAGGGCCCTACAAACTTGATGGTGAATTTGAGTCATGAGCTTTTACTTCATAGATAAGTGAGAAAAGATTATGATCTTTTAATGATCTACAGTGGAATATTTTGGTGAAAGTATAGTTTTTGTGTGGTTTGGTGTTTTGATTTTTTTTCTGTTTGTTTTTTTTTTTTTTTTAAATTTAAAAAAAAGGTAGGATTTTTGCTTTTACCTGTTTCAGCTGCAACTGTCAGTGTAATCCAAAGGCTTTAATAACTTTCTAACTGTTTCTGTGTTTTTTTCTGATGAGGACTTTTAGGGATTTTTCTGCAATAAATCCTGAATCCTTTTCCTGGTTATAATATTGCAGCTGCATTTCATTTTGCAGGGATTCTCTTGCTGGGCTTTATTGTTCCAGGACCTGTGGTCTGTGGTGATCTCATAACAGAAAACTTCGCTTTTCCTCTCCATTCTCTCTAAAACTTTACAAATCTGCTTTGGAATTTCATAGTGTGGCTGTTAAGAGAAATGGGGGAGAAAAAGAATAGGAGGTTGG
Source organism: Antrostomus carolinensis (assembly GCF_000700745.2). Taxonomy (NCBI): domain Eukaryota; kingdom Metazoa; phylum Chordata; class Aves; order Caprimulgiformes; family Caprimulgidae; genus Antrostomus; species Antrostomus carolinensis. The sequence goes on along the minus strand of NW_010319653.1, from coordinate 26,572 downwards.
AAACAAAACAAGAACTTCCCCACACAAGTCAACACAAAATTATAAACATTGCCATGCTCCTTAACAGTTAGATGTGAGAGAATAATTTCAAGCTAATAATTTAGTCAACAAAATCAGCTACCTTTTCTGTATGTAGAAGTGTGGCAGCAGCTGTTAATTCCATTGTATTGACTAGTTTAATTTACATCAGGAGGAACTAAAATAGCGTCTTACTTCGTTAGACACTCATTGATAGAGTGCACCATGTGATAAACTTGAGCGTAGCAATGTCAATTTAAAACACGGGTGTAACTTACATTTTCTCCTATGATGAGACTTGTTGAATGTAATGCTGCCTAGAACAAAACAGAATTTGAACAAGAAGTTTATGGTCTTTCCTTTCTGCAAGATCTCTGGCTCTATGTAGTCCTAGATATTCTGTCTCATACTCTCCCACCCACATTCTGCTACAATGAAAACGAAACTAAAGTGCTAACCTGATTGGGATTTTTACCTGTCTGATTGTGACTGACAGTGAAACTCTTCTGTTTGGTTTTTGACAACTTGCCCACTATTTTTCATGAAAGCCACATCTATTGCCTACTATTGTGTAGGCAATATAGAAAAGAAAATAATAAAAATAAAGGCTTTAGTTTATTATGCAGCAAAATGGGTCTAAATTCCACAGCAAAATGTTGTCATTTCTGCATCACTTTACTGGAAAATTATTTTTGACCAAAGGAGGGTACTTTTATAGACATGAAAATGATCAGTCAGTGTAGTGTGGAAGACTATGTAGATACATACTTTGGAGTATGTATCTACAGTAGGTACATGCATGATCAGCTAGTGCATGTGTTGTCTTCTACAGATTCATTTCTCTACAGATAAAATGCATTTATTTATTGACTGAATTAAGTCAGACAAATTACACTGTTTTTGAACGCTCCCATTTAAATGTTGGGACATTTGTTTTGGGATTTTGGTGTGTAGTGCCATGTGTTTATGAGCCTTTATTTTGTTTCTTATGACATACGCATGCCATCTGGAAGTGTTTGCTTTAGTGATTTTAAACAAACAAGTGATGAAGTTCTTTTGTTCTGTGGTATTAGGTTTTCACATTACTTGTTTGTGTGACACTAAACTTCACAAGTAGCATAGTTATGAAGTGAAACTAATCTCAGAAAGTAAAGATGCTATCTCTATTTTGCATATAACAATTTAATTAAATAGTATCTGTACACCTGGATTATGTTTTAAATAATACCTGACTATAGGAGTCTTATTCAATGTATAAAGATCTTGTGCCTGTCACTGGAGCACAACCTTTTGACTTAAACTGCTGAGGTTTAAAGATGCACAAGAAGGATTCAGAATTGCTGACACTATAGAAGCTGATGGTCTGTGTTAGGGCTGTTGGAGAAAAGAATTGAGAACTTTGAATAACAATTTGGAGATTTTCAGGCTAACTAAGAATGAAGATTTAGTCCTCTCACTACTAACCAATTAGATGTTTGTTTCTTTCACTACAGAAGGTCTGCCACAGTGAAAAAAATGTGTGGCTCCAGAACCAATAACATAGAGCGTGAGTTCAGAAGTATTTTTATCACTTAGTAATTGAAACCACAGATTGTCACCTTAAGAAGTGGGTATTTTAATACCCTGATGGACATAGATTTGAATTTTGCATACACTGAAATAATTTCATAGTAGGTAAAAAAGTTATAATGAATTTAGAAACAAAACAACAAAAAACCCATCCCTTTTTCCCAAATCACTTGTGTGAGCTGTTTTCTGCCCTTTCAATCACTAAGCCAGTTAAAATCTCTTAATTTCCACTAATGCATATATCTTAATTTGTATTCTAATTTATTGCTCTGAGGTTTGTCTCCCTAAGAATTTTGCCTTTTACCTTTCATTTGAAGGTAGACCACTTTATTATATGACCTTTGCTCTGGATTCTTTTCTGTTTCACTGGCAACTTTTTGCATTGATTTGTGCCTTTATTTGCTCAGCTATGGTAGGAGATAGCCAGTTTTTCTCTTAGGTCTATTAAAAGACCATTATCACAGCACTTCCTCTGAGATCTCTTTGCCCTTATCACATTTGCTATAAATTAATGAACTTCCATTTCACTCGAAGATATTTTTGCCATATGGGCCATTTTCTTTTATAATCAAAATGTAAAGGTAAGTTCCAATGTTAAGTGCCCATTCCAGACTTCTGTAGATGAATGATTTCTGCATTTTTTGCAATTACTACCTTAGAAGAAATTACATCATGACAAAGACATTGCTTAGTAAGACAGAAAATGGCAGTAAAAGCAAAAAGCTTGAAGGGGAGTTTTGCTTTTCTGATCCTTCAATTACTTTTTAAGTGTAAAGTTAAATTTAATACACATTTTAATATATAACAGCACACTGAGTAACAGGGCAGGTTCTACAGACAGCACAGACTCCTCTTTAATTAGAAATCCACCCTTTTACCCCAAAGGGTTGCATTCTTTTAGTATTCCAAAGTGATATGGGATAGGAGACCTTCAAAAAAAACCAAACCTCAAAACACAAACCCGAAAGAACCCAGGTAACATTGTCCTGTCTTGTTGTTCTATTATAAGATGGCATTTTACAGCCAAAGAGGGTATTTCCTGGGTGAGCTGTAGAACAGAGTGATTTACTAGTAACATCTACGAACACTGCATGAGGCATTTTGAAATAAAATTCTTCAACCTCTAGGAACAATTTTTCAAAGGGAAAGTACATAGAAAATAGGTTTTTGTACACATTTACAGAAGCTTGCCAAAAATGTGTTTGACTCATCTGATCGTTAAGCAGGAGACATTGTGTTATCTAACCCCAAATTTGCTGGGAAAGGCAGTGCAGTGGCTATATGACTGAAGTTCACGTTTTTAGCTTGGTTATGGACTAAGAATTAGATTGATCAAGGCTGGAAAGCAATGGAACAAAAGACTAAATTACTATTTTGTCTTCCTCTTTTTTGGAAGGCCATAAAGCAGGAATTCTTTGACTGTTTTTGAAAAAAGGCTGTTGCTTTGAACCATTTAGGGGGAAAAAAAGTCTCCAAATAATGGTGGCCAATGTGCAAATTTCAATGCAGTAGCAATTTAGTTTTATGAAAATAAAAGGATTGCTAGAAAACCATGAAATTAAGATGCAACAAATGCCTTTTGCTGAAGCAGGAAATACTGTCTTTGGATTTAGAAGTGGGTGGTGAGTTCTCAAGTGTAGAGAATTTGGTCTGTGATACTGTAGTATTATGCTTGCTGGGAAGAAAGAAAAGCCAATAAAAGAAAGAATAATAGTACATTGATCAACCCTTTATCACAGCAGGGTAACTAAATCTGCTGTCACCAAATATATCACGCAGCAACTTGATTAAACTCATGTAATTTGCTGGGATGGATGCAAGAGTCTAGCTCTCATCAGCTACTGTGGACAAAGGCAGATAAGGAAACTGTAAGAGCTTCCAGCTGAAAACTCTCAATTTGCTCCTCAAAGGAGGAGGGTGTTCCACTGTTGTTCTCCATATTAATAGCACAAATTGCTGTCTCCTTGTGTTTTGTGAGTCACTAATACAACACAGCAGAGACATTATCAGGTTCAATCAGCCCTATTCAGGTATAGGATCAGCTGGGAGAAAGGAGGGGTGTTTTCTATTTAAAAATAAAGGAGAGGGTGGAGAGTTGAAGGTGATGGAGAACTCTAGGAGGGGGACAGGGTTGTGCAATGCAATCTGAAGTGAGAAGAGTGATGGGAGAAGTGCCCTCGTTCTGTACTAGAGATGCAGGAGGAGAAGGCTTCTCTGCAGTATAGCCCACACCGACTGAGCAGTGACTCTAACCTTTGCCTTCCTGTTAAATGTTGAAGAACGAAAGTGTGCACTGACAGGGAGCCCTGGGATGTGATAGTGAGTCCCTCCTACCTCAGGAAAATTCTTGCTCATAAGCTGGCAGATGGTTCCTTAGAATAAGGCCAAGTGAGTGGTTCTTGGAGCTGAAAGGCAAACTGAGGCATGGCTGGCCTGAGACCACCCATGCTACCTAGAACTGCTGCTGTCCCTCACTGCAGGTCAGTCTTTAGAGCATGGAAACTGCGAAATTAAAGCTGAGCACCTTTCCCATGGATCTGCAGGTGGGTGTTCAAAGCTCACATGTGGCTCAGTAGATGAGGATGGGATGTTTTTCAGAGCATTTGATTGTATCCAGATGTACTGGTCTAGCAGAGAAGCCAGATCTCTATTTGCAACTAATTATAATGAAGTTCTGTCCTCACAGCACCTTCCAGCTCTGACTCGATGAACTGTGAAATCTTGTAACACTTCTATGAGAAGAGGTTAGAAGGATTGATCTTTTTTTCTTATAAAAAAAAAAAAAGTATTCATTGTGACTGTACTAAAAATATTATATTTGAAGCCCTAGAATCCCTTTCAAAATATACTCACTCCAGAAGCTGCCTTTTCTTATGTAGCCTGAACTAAAACTATTCAAATACTTTATTTTATTTTTTTTTTTCTCTCTTTGAAGACATACTTGAGCTCTGTTGCACAGCACAGTGCTTCAAGGTTAAATTGTTTGGGCTAATTTGGCCCATAGTAGAGAACAATTTCCAATTTGATCTTGAACAGGGAGTGTACTACAGAAATTTCATATCCATCATCTGAGAGAGCAGTTAAGAGAGCATTACTGCTTTTTCTTCAAAGTGATAGTTTGCTAGGAAACTACTTTATCAGCTTTGTTCTCTTCATCCTATATGAACTTCTTTGTATCGGGCGTTGTACAAAAGAATTGTGTAAGTCAACCAGAAAAGTACTTTAAATGTTTTACTTATGGATCAATGCCTACAAGGTAAAGTAATGTGCCCCCAAATATTTTGATTTTGCTCGTATGAATTCAGTTTTAATGAACAGGATTTCCCTCACCAGAGCAGTAACGGGCAATGCCTATGGTGCCTGTATGTCATCAGATCAATTCTTTAAGCTGACAAAATTCTGTACACTGTTGTGTTAATTATCTAAATGTCCAGCATAGTTGGGTAGAATTGAAACTGATAGATTGGGGTTTTTGATCTTTCATATCTTGGAGACTTTAATACACGACGGAATATACAACACAGGTACACTTTTGCTTTGGCCTCTCTGTTAGACCAGTGTATACTCATCAAGTAGCTATTAAGCCAAATTTGCTTTGCTTTATTTGAACAGCTGCTGTGTGATAAAATTCATTACACTTGGTTGAATTTTCCTATAGCTAAATGTATTGTTTAGAGATTTACTCTGCATAGAGAAAAGGGGCTTGATGGTAACTATTCCTTTCAGAATGGTAGTGCTGTGTTTCTGCCTGTGACTGGTATATTAAATTCTTAGGTTAGTTATGATGGTCTTTTTTCCTTAAAGTATGAAAAGTCAGATCTACGTTGGCCTTGAATGGAAATGCCTAATACTTTGAGATGTTGAATTTAACTTTTCTGTAAAGGGCTACCTTTGCGCAAGGATAGGGGATGAAGAGGAGGCAGGGATGGTGTGTGTCTGTCTACCAAATAATCTCCAGCAGTTAACAGCATCTCCTAATGTTTGTTTCCACTGGCACTGAATTCAATTAAACAGGGCTTGTAAATTATGGTAAATCATAAAAGGAAATATGAAACAGAGAAAAGTATATTTTGAAATAGATTCTTAGGGATTTGCCCCCCCCCCCCCCCCCCCCTCTGTTCGTCCCCCCCGCCCCTTAGTGGTTTTCCTTAAACCACTAAAGAATCTTTCCAGAACAAGAACTAGCTGGATCAATCCAAAAGGACTGCAGCCCATGGGTTGTTTTTTTTTTTTTTTTCTGCTGCCCAGGCAACTGCCCACCCAAATAGTGTGGAAGGGTATGAAGTATTCTCATGTGGGCAGCTCTGGTTTGCTCTAGGAACTGCCGCTCCTTGCGTTAAATCCTTGTTTCATGGAGACTGAGTGCAGGAACAGGAAACTGAGCACAGTCTTCAGTTTGGAATCTGTGGAATTTTTGAGCTGTTAAATGAAAAGGGTCAGGGATGATCCATTTCCTCTTTACTTCATTTTTGTGACTGGTACTATAAAGGTTTGTTTCAGGTGAACTGTTTTGGTTCTTTGATATTTTTCATCCATAAGAACAAAAACTGGGTGTGGGGGAAGAGGGCAGGAATGGTTAAAAAAACCATTCACTGCATTTTTAAAAAAGCATCAGACCTTTTAAAATGTTTTGTTTCAGAGACTGAGCATACTTTTGTGTTGTGCAAATAAGGTATTTTTAGGTCTCAAGAAAAGTAAGGTTTCTTTTGGTGGCAAGCAGATGGAATTACAACTTTTGTGTGGTTTATATATAAGAAAAACCACACATAATTTACCACTTCTATCTGTGCATTAAAAGGAAATTTGCATGGGCACCTTCTGTACCTGCAGACCACCTTATAGATCTGAAAATGACAGGATTCAGCTGGCTGTTGTCCTTGAAGTGCATGCTGCTGAACTGTATTAAAAGGCACCAACTCTGAGTTTGCTTTGTTCAAAACGCCTGGCCTTGCTGCTAGCACCCTGATTTGAAATGGCCAGATTCACATGTTTCTCTGCAGGTTCTGCTTAGGGAAAAGAAAAAGATTGGTTAAAAATAGATTTCTGCAGGTTATGAAACTTTACTCACTCTGGTCTCTACTTTGCTAATCTTATCTCTGATCATCCTTTTGTCTTTTTCTCACTGTGTTTGCGTGGTTTCTGCGCTCTAGATACTGCAGTGACCCCAGACTAATACTAACGCTGCAGATTGGCTTAACTGTTACATCTCTCCCTTCTAAGTCAGCTTTTACTGTTTTTCTTTCCTTTCTGGTGCAGATCAGAGCAGCCACTGCAGTGGCACTAATGAGCATACAGTTACCTTTAGATTAGGTAAATGAGTGCTGTTGGTATGAAATGCCACACATTACACATATATAGGTAATTAGGTATACATTTACACCTAGATATATAGATATATGAGGTAAATCATAGAATGGTTTGGGTTGGAAGGGACCTTAAAGATCATCCAGTTCCACCCCCCCTGCCATCAGCAGGGACACCTTCCACTAGACCAGGTTGCTCAAAGCCTCATCCAACCTGGCCTTGAACACTTCCAGGGAGGAGCAGCCACAGCTTCTCTGGGCAACCTGTTCCAGTGTCTTGCCACCCTCACAAGAAAAGAAATCTTCCTAATATCTAATCTAAGCCATCCCTCTTCCAGTTTAAAGCCATTTCCACTTTTTCTATCAGTACCTGCCTTTGTAAAAAGTCCTTCCCCAGCTTTCTTGTAGGGCCCTTCAGGTACTGGAAGGCCATCATAAGATCTCCCCTAAACCTTCTTTTTTTCAGGCTGAACAGCCCCAACTCTCTCAGCCTGTCCTCACAGGAGAGGTGCTCCAGCCCTCGGATCATCCTCGTGGCCTCCTCTGGACTTGTTCTAACAGGTCCATGTCTTGTGTTGGGGGCTCCAGAACTGGAGATATGGCACTTACTTGTTTGTGTTTTTTTTTTGTTTTTTTTTCAAAGATTTGTACAGTGCTGAAGGTCACTGTTCTCATCATCTATAGACATAGTAGGCTTGGGGGGGAAGGAACAAATAAACCCGCAAAAATCCAAACTCCAGACTATTAATAAGAGTACCAAGGTTAAAAAAACCAACCAAACATCCTCCCCCCCCCCCAACACCCCACTACCTTAATCTGTTATTTACTATAATGGACAGATTCATGGAATAGTGGAATAATTCAGGTTGGAAGGAATCTCTGGTCATCCGACACAAATCCCTGCTTAAAGCAGATCTGATTAGGAGAGGTTGCTCAGGAACTTGTCCTATTGGGTCTTGAACACCTCTAAAGGTGGACATTTCACATCCTCTTAAAGATTTCTTATTTTCCAGCCTGCATTTCTTACCTGTCTTCTTACTATTCAGCACCTCTGAGAAGTCTGTAGTGCCCTTTCCTGTGTTCTGCAGTCAGCCATTTGTCCACTTCTCTGGGCCTGCTGGCCACACTAGCTAATACAGCCCACGTGCTTGGCTGCCTTTGTTTATAAGGACACACAATTTCACTGTTAGGGGAATGTGCCATCCAGGTGAATGAACTGCCCATTGTTGTTACTTTTAAAGAAATTAAACTAGGGACAATTAACCTATGCGTAATTAATCTTATACTATTTGTAAAGCTGGTCGGTACTGTAGCAGTGAGTATGCTAGACCTGTACTGGTGCGATCTGTTGATTCCAAATGTGATTTTTGACCTTCCAGCAAAATTCACTCAAAAAATTAACAAACTGCCACAATCTGTGGATAAGTGATCACTCTCTAGGCAAGATCATTGTTAGGGGTCTTTGCTTATGTTCTTCTCCACTCTACTCGTGCAGAGTGTACAAATATACCTTGCAAAAAGGGTTTGCCCTCTGTGTCTGGAATGAAGGCTATCAGTGAAAAATATTCTAGCTAAAACATGTCAGATTTTTAAATCATGAGTTGATAAGGAGGGTGGACAGGTAAGACTTTTTAAATTTGTATTTGAAAACAATTTTTAATCTGTTTCTTTTATAATCAGGTGAGTGCTGAATCAGGACACTTATAAGCCATCAAGATGGAGATAACGTTAACTTACACGTTTACTTAAAAGTAAAGTTAGGGAGATGGTATGTTGGTTTGTTGGCCTGGTGGGTATTTTTCTGTTTTTTGGTTTTTTTGTGTGTGTGTGGGTTTTTTTTGTTTTGTTTTGTTTTTTTTTAATTTACAAAGGCACAAAATGTTACTAAGTACCTTGGTTGTCTCAGTGTTCTTTGTAGGTCTCTAACTGTAACTTTATGCATGTGCAGTTGTGTGGTACTTTTCTGTCATGTGAACTATGTAGCTTTTCTTTTCTTAAATAAGGCTTCTACATCTCTCAGTTGGCTAAAAAGAGCTGACCTCTCTAAAACTTTCCAGTTCACCTTTCATGCAACACATCCAATTCCTGATTTATGATCTCTGCTATGGTAATAAATCTTTACTGGTCTTTATTATAATAGTCCAAGTTCCTTCATGTGCTAACAAATTAATGAATATCAGAGAATCAAGCTTTTTAAATTGATTACTCTGCTGTATGTGTTTTACTTTGGGAGAATTTAAGGCAGATTTTTACTTTAATGTTTCACAGTTCTTCCACTACCGTTTCCAATTGGTCAATGTTTACAGTGTTTGCCAAGGTTTTCAAAAACTGGTCATCTAAGTCTCAGAGGATAAGCAAAAAAACCCCCAAACTAGATTCTAGATAAGGTTCAGTTTGTCGACTAGTAATAAACAATGCTTTCCTGCAGAGACAACCCTAGACTTTTGTTCCCAGTCATGGAGCGATAAATTTAAAATTAGTTTGGTCTTGAAATGATGGGATTTTGTTTTCTGTGTTGCAATGTGATTGCTGACTCTGGTATTCCAGGCTCTAAATGACAACAAATAGGCTGAGGTATAGATATGAAGATAGAAGACCTTAATAAAATTATTTGTATTTTTAGAAACAGTGTGAAGCTTCAGAACAAGAAAGATTTCTCAGTGATGAGACCCTAGCCTGGGTGTTAGGGGACCTGCTTTCAACGTGCTGCTTCCTGGTAGACTTACTGTGCCACCTTGGGCCACTCAGACTCATATCTCAATGTGTTTAGATACCCAGATCTGATACCTCAGTGAAGAAGATACTTCAACGCTGCCTGAGGTCTATGCTTCACTATGTCATCAGCAGGATTATATTCCTTTCATCTCTGGAGGTGTTGTGGGATTAAATACAGTGCAGATTGAGAGAGATGCTATGGGCACTACAAGTGACTCTAAGATTGCAAAGAAGGAAAAAGGCTCTACTTGCAGCCTCGTATTACACATATTGGTTACATTAGTCTCTTCAAATACCAATAGATGAATCCACAGAGAGACAGACAAAGAAGAGTTCTTTCACTGGCTCATGAAAAAACTGGGTACTGGTAATGAAAGACTATGATTCTTTAAGTACAAACTGTCTTTACTATGCAAGAGCCTTTAATATATGACAACAGTTATCCTCATGTGATACAAAATAAACAAAAGGATCTGAAAATGAATTTTTTGTTTCACTTGAAGACACCAGTACTGTCATTATATGATTACACTTAATTCCAGACAAATCTTTGGCTGCTGCATGTTTTAATAAAATACATCTACTAAAGTGAGTTTTATCCCAAGACCTGAAAATAAGGATTTATAATAATCACCGTGTCCATAATGAGAGCACATTTTAATGTCTTTTCATGATATGATGGTCCTCAGATGGATAATATTCTACACATGACAAAATGATTCATTAATACCTTGAAAAATGTGAGGAAAGATGGTTAAAAAAGATTTGTAGCTTTTTAGCTGAAAAAAGACCAACCCACTGATGTTCATAACAGTAATGGTATACTTGACCTCTCTCAACATAGCCTAAAACTTAATTAAGAATTAATTTTGAACTTCACTGCCTCTTGATGGAAAATACAAGGTTTTTATGTGAAAAGATGCTAGATTTTCCCTATTGCTCTCATGATCTCTGTAGCAAGGGCATGTTAAAAAGCTGAAGGAAGAGAGAAAACTCAGAAGTTCAGATGTACCAAAGAGCAGGCTGTTCCCTGACATCATTCTTCTTCTGTAGGCAAAATAGGAACTAGAAATAATAATAATAAAAAAAAAATTAACTGAATCAGTATTTAAGAGACTTTTAAATTTTATTTTATTTTAACTCCTTCTGTTCTGAAGTTTTCTTGGTATCAATGGTAAAATCTGTTCTTAATTATATATTGGGTTTGGGTGTGTGGTTTTGGGGGGGGTTTTTTGAGTTTTTTGGGATTTTTTTGTAAGTGAAAACTTTTTTTAAGGTAGATGCCAAGACTTAAGTTTATATTTTGCTAATATAAGGAGATCATTCTGCAGTCCTTTTTTGTTTGCTCTTTTGATTCATGATACCATTTTTGGGGGGGAAGAGGCAGGTATAAGACTGTGGAAAATGGTAGTCTTTCTCCTGATGAAAGGTTTGAAGAAGAGAGTAGAAAATTTTTTTCTTGGAAAGAAGAAAATACATCCCAAAAAACCTCAAACAAACTCCATAAAATTCTTTTTGTGGAGAGGACAGAGCAATTAATTCTGCCAACACTATCATTTGTCATCTTTGTCACTAGAGGTGATATTTTTGATTCTAGTTAAAATAACAGAGAAAAAGATCCTTCTCTCTGAAGTAAGAATGAGTGAAGGAATATATGGCTGAATCCTTCAGATCCACGTCTGTAAATACAATTGAACTGAAGAAGCACAATTCCATCTCTTCTTTTTTTAAGTTCTAATATCTTTGCTCTCCCTTTGCAAGTTATTTTTCATGGTCACTTATCTTTTCTTAGCTAGGGCTTTGCTCTTCACAGGTGTCCTCTATTTCAGCTAAAAACCAGGACAACAGGCAAATAGAATGGTAGCAGTCCCTCAGGAAGACTTTTCCTCTGACACTCCTGTGCCAGGTACGCAGATGCTGGAGATGATACAAAAGGACTAAGATCGATTTGAACACTTCTGTGTTTTGTTTTGGAAGTGAGCCTCGTGTGTCAGTGAACAACCTCTAATGAGCAGCGTAGGGAAAACTTCAGATCAGTGTAGGAGAGCAACAGGAAAAAGGTGCTTAATCAAATTTCCTGTGTTCAAGAAATAGGAGACCTCTTTATTTGATTTATCTTAATTGCCTTGTATTTGAACATTTCTACCAAATATGAGTATTGGAATTAAACTCTCAAAAAAACTCTTAACTACGTTCATTTTTGCGACCAGTGTTGGTCCTACTTTAAAATTTTCTTGTACATAATGATCTCTGTTTGTTTGTTTTTTTGTTTGTTTGTGTGGTTTTTTTGTGTGTGTTTGGTTTTGGTTTTGGTTTTTTTTTTTCTGCTGCCTGTCTTGCCAAATAGAGGCTGCCTGCAAATGATACAAATATTAGGTGGGACAATCTAAGTCAATTTGTTATGAAGCCCAAAGAGCATCAACCAATATAAAGTTTGTTTTCTAAATAGGTGCAATACAGTCAATTAAGCTTTTCTAGAAAGGAGAATTATAAAGCTGGCTACTTTATATACAGAGAAATGATTAAGGCAATGCTTTAAGTGGCAGAATTTTTTTCTGTATTTGCTTCACTTTTTGTCAGAAATCAATTTACTAATTGCAAATCAGTGTCACTGGGGTTTTTTGTGGAGGTGTAAGAAATGAATATAGAGCAAGGACTGTCTAACTAGGGGAGAATGTCGTTTAAAAGAATTTGGGTAACAACTTTGTTATCTTAAATTGGGGCACAGTTCTAGCACACCTGTGCCTGCTGAGGGAGCGACTTTGATTTCTTTCCACAATATTCCAACATTTCTTTTAACTTTTAAAGTTTGTGGGAAGTGAGTAGCATCAGAGAAATAATGTCTCTGTTGATGGGTACAACCAGCCTCAAATGTTGGAGGTGGTGAATGCAGAAGTGTAGCATCTGTTCTGTAAAAAGAGTAGTTTGATACTAATCCTATGGGAACTACTTGAATGGTCCAAATTAAGAATCAAAAGTAGACATTTCCATGCTGAAGAATGGCAAATCATCCAGTGTTTTGCTGGCATGATTGTTGCTACTGTGCAAGCAAAAACAGAAGATCCCAGATCAGGACTGTTGAATTTTGCACAGCCATGTTTTTATATATACATACAAGCTGGATTCTTTGAATGAGAGAGTTTTGTGGTGCTTTTAATCAGCATTTTGTTCTTGTTGGCCTATAATGCTAAGCTTTAATTTTGAATTAATGGTCTCCAGCAGTTTGTTATGATTTTGCTGGTTGATGGTTTAGAGCATCTTATTTGCTAAGGTGGCATTTCCAGCTGGCCACAAACTGTTAGATTATGGGTGTTATCAACACCAATATTTTCACTTGAAACAAAACAGGATGGCAGTTTACAAGAGTGGGTTTTGCCCAGGGATGAATTGATTTTCTATCATTTAAATCCCTCAAGATGTCTAGCTGGCAACGCTGTTTGCATTTTCTCTCTTCTGCTATTAAATATGCTGAATTTGGACCCCAGCTGCAGCAAAACAGACTGTTCCACTGCTTCACTGACACAATGTAAATCCACGCTAGCTGAGAACGTGTAATCCACTGTGTATCGGAGGCCTTGCTCAACTTGAATCAGCTGTTTGATTGCTTTGACAAGATTAAGATGTCCTCAAAAAAAGTTTGTGCATTTTAAACAGTGAAGCTGGCTGAATTTCCTCTTGTTATACTGCCATTATTCGTGACCAGTCATATTTGAGGCGAGGAAAAAACTGTTCATGTGTCTGTCCTATACCCTCCAGAGCCTGTTTTAAAAATGGGTAAGACTAGGGAAGATTGTTGAATAAGTAAGATCTGAGTTTTCTTCTTCTGCTACCACTCCTAATGAACTTTAGCACATGGAAGATGTACCTTTATTAAGCACTATACTTTTTGTGAACAATATGTAGTCAACTTACCTGTCCTCATATGCTGATACTTTGGAATAAATCAAAGAAACAGCCTCACAAGTCAAATTATAATTAATTCATGTCCTCCAGTTTCTACCTCCACTTCTTCAGTTTCTTGCCTTCAATAGTACAAGTCAATCTCTTCTCTTGCCTAATTTGACAGTTTTCTTATTAAGTGCAGCAAGATCCAGGCTGCTTGCTGACATTCACTGTCCGATTTTTAATTATTTATTTATTTATTTTTAGAGCTTCTCTTGAACCAATTTACAGAACACTGCATGGATTGCTGCATGCAGGAGAGATGTGCCTCCAGCCAGGCAGGAGTCTGTTCTAGATGACTTGAATTAATGGAATGTTCTTGCATCTATTTTATTTATTCTTCTGCTGTTACAGCTGGAAGCTAGCATTTTCAAACACTTCTATCTATAATATCAGGGGACATAAACAGTCGGAGTATATCTTTAATCTTATTAGAAAATAACATGGAACAGAGTTTTACTTTGTCTTTTTATAGCCTGCACAACTAGTGAAGTGCAGCTCTGTAAACAGATTTTTTAAAAATAATAATTTGCATCTGTCAATCTAACCTAAAATGAGTGATTAAAATAGAGCAGCTATAAATTACTGTAATGTACTGCACATTGCATTTGAAGGGTACAGAATACTTGGAGAGGTAATTTTTCAGGAAAGTTTGAAATTGTAGCATTATCACAGAATTCTGTGGCTGACCTAACAGCTAAGGTAGAAACAAGTGGCTTAGGCTTTGTAGAATAATTATATATTTGGAAATATCCCACATCCATTTATGCTTAATATGTTGGTGTAAGTAAAATTTCTTATTTTGAATACAAATACACATTTATAATAACTTTTTGCTTTTTTTTTTTGTGATATCACAGGTGCATATTCTAAAACATTAATTGATGAAAATAACCTATGCACCATCATACCTGCTAATGCATGTATTTGAGTTGCTGACAAACCCAGGAACACCATGGTAAAAGCATATTTATCTGCTTACAAAATGACCTAGTACTTACTATACTTTAAAGCTCAGGCACCAAGTTTTAATAGCAGCTCCTGAATGAATGAGTGTGGGGAGACCCCAGCAAAGCTTCTTGCAGCCCCTTCTTATGCAGCTCTTTTCCTAGCAGCCTGATCCAAGGCTGCACATCAGACCTGCTCAAGGTGCTCAGGGCCTGACGATTCTGATTCCTGCAGTTCAGCACCAGGAGTAGGACTTTGAACTTTTACTCCATGTATTGCTAGGTACAGCTGAAATTTTGACTTATAGGTAATCAGCTTGCTCTAGTCTGGTTCAGTTTCAAGCCACTCTTCTAAGTGTAAGCCGACTGCAGTTGCTATATTCACTCATGTTCATTACTAAGTTGCAAATCTCTGATAAATAAGATTTCAACATTGATGGGAGGAATGGATCCTACTGAATCAATGCTATAAGCCATCCAGTGCTTTGCAATCTTGTACCCTACCATGTGAATTGTACCTAAAATGAGAACTATAACAACTGGTTTTGTGTTGAAATTCTTCTGATTTTTGGAAACATATAACAAATACATTCTTGTCTCGTGTGCTTCATAGCTCGAGGATACCTCCTACCATTTGTACAAATGCAGAGCTCACTGTTTGTTGGTTTTTTTTTTGTTTGTTTGTTTTTTTTTTTGTTTTTTTGTTTTTGTTTTTGTTGGGGTGGGGTAATCTAAACTTCTGTGCTACTCTCACCATCTTTACTGATGGACCATGCCAAGACAACTTACGGAATAAAATGCCATCCACCCACTGTTCCTGCACATCTTATAAACATCTAACAAAAAGACCTAATGATATGCTCTTGTACAATAACTAGATAAATTAAAGCAAGGAAATACTTTTGAAGGTCTCTTTAGTTCCATTTGTACATAGAAGAAATTCACAGTAGGCCAAGGATACTTTTCTAATCAATTCACATAAATTTAACATATGGTAAGGTTTTGCAGTTATGCAGCTTTGCTATAGAAATCAGATATTTAATTATTTTCATTTATTAAATCCTGTTGTCACATACAGGGTGCTGGGTCCAGGAGAGCAAGCAGGTATATGCTTTACAGTGTGAGTGTTCACTTGACAGGAGAACGCAGTTTCAGTCCTTGTGCACTAAGTGTTTAGGCAGTATTGAAATAAAGGCTGGAGGTTTCAGTGTAACTATGCTCCTAAGCAAAGGGAGGATTTCAGGCTGTCAGTCGCTAATGCCAGTAACTAATGTGCAGAGAGGTAGCGCTCAGGACCTGCTTGTAACAGTCCTACATAATAGCTTATGTAGGCCATTCTGTAGCATCCAGTTCTTCTCCTGTGTTGAACAGGGACAGAGTACATTGCTCAGACAAGGCACTAGAGATGCTGTGTTTTGCAGCTGAGGCATGTGTTGTGCTGTTATTCTGTCACTGTTCTCTGTTCATGGGTGTATTGGTGAACACTGGAGGACAGGATGGCAGGTACTGCTGCCCCCTTATTACTGCTTTCTCTCCCAAAAGCCAATTGTGATTATTATTTTTATTTTATTTATTTTTTTTTTTAAGAAGGTAAAATGGGCCGTGCAGTCCCTTTTGCAGGCTTTGGTGCTCTTCCAGCTGGTTTTGGTTTTCTGCCCTTCTCTGCAGGAGAACATGGTGGGAGGGGAGGAAATGTCTGTCTAAGACTTTCAGCCATGAGCTGGTAGAAGTGAAGATATTCCTGGGAGCAAATAGGCCAGGAACCTTCAAGGAAGGAGGAGACTAACAAATCTGGGAAAGACAAGAGGGTGTTCTGGAATATTTATTTGTAGAAGCTCAGGAGAAGGTAGGAATAAGAACTACCAGTAGTAATCTTCACAGATGTAATACTTTGGGTGCTTATCTCTCAGCACTTTGAGTGCTTAGAATGCCGTAAGATTCTCACATTCAGCAGAATAGAGCTGTGGCTCCATTTGGAGAACCAAGGGGTACTTTTGGGAAACACAGAATCATAGTAAATCAAACAGATTATTTGTAAATGATAATTGTTAAGCTAAACTATTAATTACCAATCAACTACAAATGTAAGGTAAATTTTTATTGATTTTTTTGTTGTTGTTGCTGCTGCATTTGTTAGGTTAGTAACATGTTGTGTGTTCTTGTGTAAACTGTATCTATATTGCTTTTTGATTCTTGTTGCTCTTTTAATCTAAAAACTTTGAAGTTATATGTAAAAGGCTGATCATTTATGTAAAAAAAAAAAACTGTCAGGGAAACAATTCTGGTTAGCTGCAGAGCTTACTAGAGCAATGGTTTTCATATACAGACTTCTGATGAGATTACATGCATTCAGATTTAATGCTTATTAAATGATTAAAATATATTCATGATGTTGGACTATTTAAATATATGTAATTCTGAGTCTGATATTATGGGAAACTTTATGAATCACATTTTTTAAAATTAGTTTTTAGGTGTTTTATAACCTGCAGGTACCCTAAGCCAACAGAAATGTACTGGCAGCTTGGACTATAATCATGATGTGCTTATTGGATTAGCTGAGATAGAGCTAAATTCTTTGGAAGCATGAATTATTTCTATTTGTAGGAGTTACAATATTTAGGATGTTCCGCTGTTGGTTTTTTTCTTTTTTAATGGAAATAATTTCAGACTATATTATAGATGGATAATTTGTAGGCAGTTCTTAGAATTGCAATTAATTAGTGGTAAAGTCATAGCTATGGTATGTGGACCGTTCATTGCCGTATCAATGGAAAACTACTGGCTCCAATATGTACTCTGCAAAACCCTGGCGTAATTAGAACTTCATGATTTTTCTCATTTGAGTTATTTGTTTTTAACTTTCTCAATCTCTTGGCTAATCCAACTATTTATTATAGGTAAGGTCTAAGGCAAGACTTAGGTGGTAGGTTTGCTGTATAAATGTGTATCTGCCTACCTACAGGAAGATGGAGGTGGTGTGAATGCAGTTAGTTTTCTTTGTGTGTCAGCAGAAGCTTTACCATCAAATCACTTGCCAAACTAGAGACTATAGAAACTCAAATGAAGCTCTGAGCCAAAGAAAAAAGGTGTAAGCAGGGGTAGGAAAGGTGCTTATCTCAACCACTATAGAAACTCAAATGAAGCTCTGAGCCAAAGAAAAAAGGTGTAAGCAGGGGTAGGAAAGGTGCCCAAACTAGAGACTATAGAAACTCAAATGAAGCTCTGAGCCAAAGAAAAAAGGTGTAAGCAGGGGTAGGAAAGGTGCTTATCTCAAGTAACTTCAGGTTTTGATTTAAGAATTCCCAAATTTCTCATCCTTGTGATTCTGTTTGGTGGCTTTCAGGTTTAGGATCTTCATCTGGAGCACTGTCTTGATGGACTGTAATAATCTTTGTAGAGTTGAATACTTAGTGCAGCTTTATGAAATGAACTAAACTGCCAGGGAAACAAAGAGCTTCAAGAAGATATTCCTAACAGAAGTCACACTTTTTGTCTTGATGGTTTTTAATGCCTTATTTATATTTGGAGGGAGGGGGGTCTTACTGTTGGGGTTTTTTTCCCCTTTCCATTTATAAAAGAAAAAAATATACAAAAACTGACAGTGTGGTGCAGTCCTGAAGGATGGTTGTCATCAGTGGGTGGGGTGTGAAAGCAACAGCACACTAAGCTGTATTTGCTGTATTTGGAGAATATAGTGTGCTGTGTAGAGCAATGCCCTGCACTGCTGGGAACTAGTCCTTGCCAGCCTGTCACTCTGCAGTTAAGAGTCATCCATTTTGTTCTGCAGCTTTCAAGTCCTGAAAGTCTGTTTATGTGTACTTACCCCGCTCTGCTGCAACAATGCCTTAATAACTTGATGAAAAAACAGGACCCCTCCATTCTAAGTAGAGAACAGACAGATGGTCCCTGCCCTGAAGAGCTTACAGTCTGTTTTCTAAGCCTGGACTAGTATTTCCAAAACACTTAAATGAAATACTTCGTCATCCTATTTAGGAAGCAGTGTCTCCTGCCAGCAGTTCTGCCTGTTCCCCCTGTCCAGGGGGCAGGCAGCTGTGGTGGGCTTGCTCAGCCTGTCCAGATCTGCCTGGCTGGCTGGAGCTGTGCCTTGAGGAGCAGCTGCCCCCAGCCCTTCCTTATGCTCTCAGCTGTCCTTCCCTGAACAGCAACGCTCCAAGCACCTGGGGATGACTCTTCTCCCTGGTGTCCCTCAGGCCAGAGTGGGGAGGAGGGCAAGGTTTGGCCTCAATTCCTGGTTTCAGCAGTAATCTGTTTCTGTGGGTGTGAAGTCATTCAGCTTGAGGGTATTTAGGCTTTCCTACTCTAACTAATTCATAATATCAAAACAACAAAATGACTTCTTTCCTTTATGCAATCAATCCTATAAATCTATTTGAAATTATAGGGAATTAAATGCCTTTTGGGGCTATGAACTGAAGTATCTACATGCCAAAAACAATAGGAGAGGGCAGTAGGGATTGCATTTTACCTCCTCTGTACAAAATATTTTGCTCTCTTTTCCCTCTCTTAGCAGAACATGGTGAGTGTTTCAAAACTACTTGTGTTTTGTCATTATACCATGAGTAAATTGTGTTTTGTTGTTTGTTTCTGGAAATGAAACATACTGCCTTGGCTTGGGCTGCATATCTCTGTCCTGTACTGTATTTTCACCTTCAATGACAGATGTTTCAGATCCTGCTAGGCTCTGTAATTCCCCTGCTTTGTTTGTACTTGCTAGAAGTCTGCTGTAGAAACAGACTGTAGATGTAGAACACCAGAAGCCTGAGAAGCAGTGCATTGCTAAGATGGAATAGCCTGTTACTTGCTTAAGTAGTTATGTTAAACAACTTGAGCTTTGGTGTTATTAACAAATTAATTTAATAATATTAAATAATGAGGATTATAATGAAAATTATGACCTTTGTCTCCTGCAGAGATACTCAGTTGTGCCAAGTTTGCTTCATACCTGCTAAATCAGTGCTGATCAATGACTGGCAATGGCCAGACATAATAATGTGTTTGCACTTCTTAAAAACTCTAGAGGAAGGGAAGCCAGTTCAAACATGCTTTGAGGATCTGAGGAAGAAACTGAATAGTTCTCTGGTATGGAAAAAAGCAGAGAGTGATTGCAACTAAAAGTAGGAAAGTGCCAGTACATTTTGCTCATGCAAATGTACAGTGGCCAATAAAAATAACTTCTGACCCCAAACTGGTTAGTTACTGTGTGCATTCAGGAACTCTTCTTGAGCTTAAGTGGGGAGCATGTGGAACTTGAATCCCTTGCCACTGTTTTCTGAAACTTGATTAGAAAGGAAAGACTGAAAAAATAGTAAAAGTTATGGAAAGTCTTGGAAGAAACCAGAATCTTCATTATGCAGTTGTACAAATGCCTGTCTATAGGGCATCAGGTACCAAAACCTGATGGGTTTAAAAAGGTACTGTCCAGTGGCCAAATTATTTTAGGGCTGTACAGTACTGGTTTCACATCTTTAACCTTTTCTGCTACAATGCATCCTGGAGGAAAAATGCCTGATCAAGTAGTGTATTTCCCGTTTAAATATCTAATTCTATTAAACACATGTGCTCACCCACAAAACAATAATATATGGCAAGTATGTGGAAATACTGGCTTACAGGGGACCAGAATGTATTTGTAAGTACTTTGCATGAAAAGACTTACTATTCAGATACATGTTCTGATCAGGTAACTGATGAGAAAACTTTGCCCTTAATTTCTTTTCCTATCTCCCACTCTTGTAGCTGTAGCACACGCTTACCAACCCACATCCAGCATGTGACTGTTTGCAATTACCCACCTTCCCTGTCAAATGTTGCTGTGATTTCTATCTAAGTAAAAGCCAAGTGTGCCCATCTGTGGAGGAGGAGAAGGGGAGGAAAAAAAAAGTTCCCTTAGGCAGCTGCTAATTGCAAGCTTCCCAAGTATTATTTTGTGGGATGGAGCAGGATGATGCATGTTCCCCTTGCCAAAGGACCATCTCCAGCCCAGTGGGGAATGCAGAAAGGAAGAGGGCTGGAAATGGGTCACTGCCTATGCCCTGCTGTGCCCAGGAATGATGGGCTGCTTAGGGTGGAGAGTCACTTCTGGTGTTTCTTCCTAACCTCCAAAAGAAGAACCTAAGTTGGGAGCTAACCCCTGACATTGGAGGAGTAGCACTACCTCTGTGAAGAATATTAGCTATTCTGCATTCATTGCTATAGTAACAAGCTCTATGAATCTTCTCTGCTGTAATGAATTTAGAAAAATTGTCTTTCTGTAATGAAAGCTGGACCATCAAGCACATACCTAAATAGACTTAGACATTGTTTCCCTTCTACTAGAATCACTGAGATGCTGTAGCAGAGGTTAGTGGATAAAGAGCTGTGCTACTGGGAGACTTAAGCAATAGGAGCAGCTACAGTGTCACAGCAGCTAAGTCACAACTGCCAGGTTTAATTCAGAGCTCCTCAAGTTTCCCATGTTCCTCAATTATTAATAAAACTTAAAGCATTTTTTAAAAAAAAAAACCCCAACAACTCCCTCACAAAAATAAATAAATAAAAAAACCCCAAACAAACCAACTTCTCCCAAAAACCCTCAAACAAAACCAAACAAAAAAATCCCAACAAAAACAACAACAAAAAACCCCAAACCAAAACAAAAAACTGTTGACCATGGATGGCTTTGGCAGAATCTGCATAATTTGTTCTGGTCCTGGGGTAGTTATTTTTGGGAAGCAATGGAGAAAGCCAAGCAAGAATTGATAACTCTTTCTATGCAAAAGAACTGAGAAATATGCTGTGAAACATTTCATGGCAGTTGTGGTTTGGGGGCATGCTGGAGCTTCTTCTAGTCAGGTAAGTGCCTAAGGCAGAAATTTGTTTGCCTGCAGAAACTGAACATTAAAGGAAGAAGCTATAAGCTATCCACTAGCAATATATGATGCACTAGAAATGGATATGTCAAACCTGACTTGTAGTGAATCTACTGCGGTGCCTACGATACCTCTTTTAGATATGCTCAATCTTGTCTGCAATAAGAATAAACCTTTTGATGAGTATAGTGAAAGCCTGTGAAGAAGGAAAGGCTTCATGTTGCACAGAAAATGCAGTGACAAGAAGTAAATAGCTATTTTTGCCCTGTGAGATTTAACAGGTTAAGATGCAATCAACAATCGTATGTCATTTGAACTGGTATCTGTGCACATTAAAGCAGGATCCTAGAAGCAATCCAGGATGGTGTCAGAAGTAAATGGAAATTATTATACATTTTAAGCTTGAGCATAGAAGCCTCAGTTTTATCCCAGGTCCTCACTGTTGTAGGTTCTATATAAATGCAAAACCTGAAGTTATTTTCTGCTGAAAAGATCACTCTGTTCATATTGTGAAATAATAGGCAAATCTAGTTTGTAGTGGAGTCTGACTGCTTTTATGATTTATTTAGCATTTACACTGTGATCACAAACAGGTTGAGCCCGCTTTTCCATGCAGTTGGAACACACAGATAATTCTGCCCAAGGAATTTATGGTCTAAAAGGTGTAGTAAGAAAGCAAGCAAGATGGACTAGATTGCAGAAAGAAACAGTACAACCAGTTGAAAAGAGTGTCATGTCAGTGTGTTTTTAAGAAAGGTTTGGACTGGGTTCTGCACACTTAATTCATGTGAGCAGTTTGTACAGACCGACTGGTGAAACCTGGTGTGAAACTAACTTCCTGTTCACAAACTGTGACCTTTATATTGCACCTAATGAAGGCTGTTGACATCAACATGAGCGGTATCAGGCGTAAAACTTGGACCAGTTCTTGTCAGTAGAAGCTGCAGGTGAATTATTAGAAAATTACTTAAAAGGAAAGCAGGAAGTCTAAAATCCATATTATTGCTATTCCTATAAAATCTCATAGTTTCCCCCAGACAAGATACCACGTTAAAGAACCACAGTATTATATTATCTATAACCAATTAGAATAAATAAAATATTCTCCTTTTGGTTTGTTTTAGATTGTTTTATAATTAACTAATGTGATTTCCTGAAATGAGTTTTATATTGTCATAATGGCTTTGGCTACAAAATGAGATCATCAGCTAAATGATTGCCTAACCACAAGGACCTTTAATGATCTTTTAGGAAGTGCTGTGTTACTTCAGACTGAAAAAATTTGCTGCTGTACTATCTGGTGCACAGTAATGTTTATATATAGTACTGAATGTTCATATTACATAAAATCATTATTATAAAACTCTGCATACAAATATTCATTTTTGTGTTGTCAGTACTGCATGACAGTTCCAGGAATTTTTTTTCAAAATTTCTTTTTAATATCCTCGTTCAGCAATTCTACTGAGAAGGCATTTAAGTTCCAACTGAGGTGGATGCTGAAGCTCCATAAATGTGAGATAGATACATATAAGCTGAGCATTTGTCCCAGTGGGACTTAAGATACAGTTATATGCTTTCCTGAATTGAGACCACAGAGTATTACATTCATCTCATTAAGGTGGGTAAGAATGCGTGAAGTATTTCAAGGGGGTCAAGTGGGAGTGGGATTGGTGATGGCTGTTCTTAATAAGTTCTTAATAATTTAGGAAAAAATAGAAGCACACATAAATACAGAAACAGACTTAGCCTTCAGAGATAAAACCTTTTAATAATTAAACTTTTAGTAATGATTTCAGATGTCTCCTGTGATAAATCTTTTCTCCCCACTTTCTAATTCAGTGGCCTATAAAGCAATTACAATTCAGAATCATCATTTCATTTAATAGACTGTAGCATGTTGTCAGTTTTTGTTCACTCTGGACAGTGTATTTTAATTTATCATGTAGTACATCATTGGGTTTTGTTATTTATAACAATGAAGCTTGAGGTCACCAAGTGTTGTCCATTCTACTGTAATATGTTTATTTGTTTAAATATACCTATCCTGTCTTGGTTTCTTCACTAAAACTGGATCCTCACAGCAGTGCATTTATAATATTTCCATAGCTGACTGAGTAGTTTTACATAGTGGATGACAATACAGGAACCATTTGAGAAAAAACACTTTTACAGCTTACAACAAAAATGTTTTCCTTTCATTCAGTTTTTAGGAGCTTATTTTATAAGATCTTAATATTTCTCTGAAATGTGAGAAGTTAAAACCTGGTAATTATTGAGTTGTCAGCAAAGGGATCTTTCCTGTTGCCTGTTTGAATTTCAGGTGTGCACTGCCTATCTGCTCTGTCCCTCAGAAGAATCATATAAGATGGCAAAAGACTGTACAACATCCTCATGCCCATGAAGCTAGCGATGCTTATTTAAGCTTGGCTTGTTTGGAATTCCTGGAAACTTCTGGCTAGCTTAGCAGACCCTGAGAAAAGCTGAATTTTAGGGTCTGACCTGTTGCTTTTAGGAAGCAAATAGAATCCTGTATGTAAGAGGCTTTCTGTGTGGTGTGAATCTACATAAGGAGGTTACTTCAGAAGTGACTTACGTCAAAGAAATGAGGAGCTTCCTTTCAAGGAATGCTCCATGTTCTGAGGCTGTTTTGTTGCAGGAATATTCAGCAGGTGTGGCAGGAATATTCAGCAGGTGTGTCTGTGATCCTGCTGACAAACCTTTTCATCCTCTGAATATATTGATAAGAACTGAGATTAATTATTTCAGTCTAAAATAATTTAACTTGTATAATGAAAATCATAAAACTGTGAGAGACAATGTGGCAGTGAAAATAATGCCTTTATTCTTAGTCTTGTAAGACTCTGTTAACTATTCTTTGAGCAATATGTTACTTCTCATGTCTGTTGAACAGATGTGGCAAGATGTCTGCATGATGTATAGGCTACTTGCCTGACAATCCTGGGATAGTTAGTTGGTTTTATACATCGTTGTTTTATCATTTTGTGAATATATTATCAGTTACTGAAGTCGCTGTTCTCTGGATTTCAATGTTGTGAAGTATCTGAAAGGATGAAGAGGAATAAGATGTTGAAGGGAGTCAGAGCAGCATTGTCAAAAATGTCAAGCTGACATAGTTCTGTTTTCAAAACCAGCTTGGCTTGCTAAGTGCTGGGAGACAAATAGGTTTCCAAAATCAGATTCCTGAACATCTAAATCATTCTTGACAGAGCTTAAAACTTCTGCATTTTGAATGCACTCATTTAAGTCCCTCCTTTTTTGCTTTTAGAGTAAGTCTAGTTCTTTGAACAACTTATCTATATAAAATCTCATTGACTTGAATAGAACTTATTTTCTTGTGTAATTGGATATGTAAGTAAACATTATGAAGAGCAATGTCTAACATGCTATGTGCAGCACAGAAATACTTTCTTTGGCTGTGAGATTACCTCATGAGTTTTCATACAGGTTAAGTTTAATTGTAGTTAATATGAATGTAATAATAATTTCTGAAGTATTTGCTGTGTTGGCTTCTATTGAATATAATGGGAAGTTTGGTAATCTAACCCTTTCCTTTTTAAGGACAAGAGGAGGGCCGTTATTTTATGGTTACCTGAGCACCTGGTATTTGTGGATTGTGGATTACCCACACCACAGAGGCCCTCCCCAAATGTACAGCAGTTTATTAGACCACTTACAGCACCTTGCAAAATAGTGCAGCAGCACTATTGCTTTTAGAGCAGCTCAGAGAATTATACTTTTGCTCTGCAAACCTCCATAACTGTGTTGGTTCTATAGTATTTTGTGCAGAGCCACTTGGGTGGCCCTCCTGCACCCTTCCTAACCCAATGGAGTACAGGAGTGTTTGATATACGTGCACCAAGAACAAAATTAATCGTGTCTGAGGCATAAGTATTCTTAAATTTGAAAATGGTTGTTAGAATGAAGATTATTTCTTATTGATATTGTCAAAAAAATTCTTTATAGAAGTGGCTGAAGGAGGAGCAGGAAATTATGGCAAGTGCAAAGCTCCAGTGTTAGGGTTCAACATTTAAAATAAGGGTCAACAAATGCATAAATTACCCCAGCAGTGCAGTGCTTTCTGCAGCACAGAAATATTTATTTGAAAGACTTCTCTATGGTCAGGCCAACTGAGTTAATGTATTTGCATAATATGAGTAGTATAATTTTTAACTGTTTGTATTTAGTATTCAACAACAGGTTTTAGTTGCATGTATTCTGAATAGCATAAGGAAGCGTACAGGCTTATTAGGGAGGTTTTAGTTGCATGTATTCTGAATAGCATATGGAAGCTGGCTTATTAGGTAGCATAACTGGGCACCCATTGTTAAGGATTTTTAAAGTCTGTAGTTTTTTCACTGATCAGTTTTGGTAGCCCCAAGGATACCTATGAATCTGAAGGCAGCCCCTTGTGCTTTGCAGTGGCCCAGGGCTGCCTCCACCCTGAGACAAACTGCCCTGCACACTGGGTCATGATGGGTGCAGGAGGCACCTGGGCTATGTGGCTCCATCAGGCAGAACTGGCTGTCTTGGCACCCCACAGGCAGAGTCCTCTGCTCAGGCAGCCAGGACAGCACTGTCTTGAGGCTCCGCTCTGCCCTGTGACTCTATTAGTTTAGTGATTGTATAGCATAGGACTTAAAATTTTATGGCTGAAAATATAAAACTGGGCTACACGCTGCTGTTAAACCTCAATCTCACCTTTAAACCTTCTAGCTGATGTCAAACCTTAGGATGATTCTGTATGATTTAAAAAGAAAATACATTACACAAGTTTTGTTTGTTGGTTTTTTTTTTTTTTTTAAATAAAGATCTTTTTTTCTGTTGAGGATGAAAATGGGAGCATCCTTTCCATACTGCTGTCTGCTGCAGCTATGCAAATTGCTAAAACAAGCATTTTGCTCCCAAACAATGCAAGGGGGCACACTTGTACAGGTAAGAATTCAGGTCTGTGTTTAAGACAAAGCCAGCCAGCTCATGATCATATAAAACTACACAGAGCAGGATCTACATTTTGACCTAATGGTGATCTTGTTTAAGGAAATGAAGTGGGCAATATCTTAAATTCTATCTGGGTTTACACCTAATTGGAAAATGTACACACTATATTTTCTGAGCGTTTTCCTGCTCTTTTGGGAAGAAATTGGGGTCTTGAATCAACCTTATTTCATATATATGTATATAT
>NW_010319652.1:19707-21712 GCF_000700745.2 Antrostomus carolinensis | reverse complement strand
TTTTTTTTTCTTTCTTTCTTTTTTTTTAATTAAAGCATTGCTTGACAGACCATCCTCTTTGATCTGCACCATCTGCCTTGTGTTGTCCTGGGACGAAGCGGGCTCACCCTGAGCAGCTCAGCTCTGCTCTGGGCAGATGGAAGCCGAGGGTGGGCACTGGTTGGGAAGTCACGGTGCTGTTTTAAGAGCTTCAGCGCAGCAATGTGCAGCTGCTGGGATGCAGAGAGGA
Organism: Antrostomus carolinensis; assembly: GCF_000700745.2. Lineage (NCBI taxonomy): Eukaryota > Metazoa > Chordata > Aves > Caprimulgiformes > Caprimulgidae > Antrostomus > Antrostomus carolinensis. The sequence goes on along the minus strand of NW_010319652.1, from coordinate 21,483 downwards.
GAGAGATGAAGGGTGGATGGTTTTGGGAGGGCAGCCCCAGCATCACTGTCTGCGTGGCACAGGTTCTGGGTGGGACCACAGGGTCCAGACGTTGTCCTGGGCACATCACTGTGGCTGTGCTGGTGGCTGAGCTGCCCCAGGCCACCTCCCAGCAGCTGTGCCCATACGCTCAGTCATTTGCATCACAAATTCAAATTTTTTTTTTCATAGGAAATGATCACACCGGGCTGTCAGGGTGAGCTTGGGCTTTGTGTGAGCTGGAGCACACGCAGCCCCTCTGCTGTCATGAGAAAGCATCACCTAAATATCTGTCCGAGACACTCGGAGAGCCCCGCGAGCTCCCATCGAGTCTGGGGCTTTGGGGACTCCCAGCCAGTGGCTGTCACCCGGGTGGGAGGGCTGGGGGCACGGGGGGCACTGCCAGACCCCACAGCCCAGCTCCCACAGCCGACGAGCCCCAGCACCAGGACTCTATGGCTGAGAGGGAAAGGCCGAGCGCAGGATTTATTTGCATAGCAACTAGGCTGCTCTTGGCGCTTACCCTTTAAAAACAAGTTCACAGCAAAATGTTTTTACCCCATCCCATACAGGGAATGCTAACAGCATCCTTTTTTTTTTTTTTTTCCCCCCTCTTCTGGATGAAACTTGTTTTTCCCTCCTTTGTGCCTCTCTGAATCCTGCCAGCGTAGAGATTCCCTTGTTCAGAGAGAAAAAAAAGAAAGGGGGGGAAAAAAAAAAGAAAAAAAGAGAAACTTAAGCCTGGGATTAAAAACCATCACTAAAATAGTTTGAATAACAAAGTCAACTGACTCACTGGGAGCTGGGTGAATACCTGTCACGTATCACCCTTCGGCCAGGGCACGGTCATGTGTTTCACTAGATAGTTCCTGGAAAAGCTTCTGCTCAGCCCGATAGGCCTGTGGCTGCTGATACTGCTGCACCCGCGCCGGCCAGCCCCGCGCTGCCGGAGGCTGCGGAAAACTTCCCGAACTCATAGAAGGGGGCAGGGAAATAAATAAATCTCCCTTGGGTACCAGAGATATTGGTTCTTCTTGAGACCTGAGTAACAACCAACTCTTAAGTGGTGACTGGGACTCGTGTGTTCTCAGCACCAGCAGCCTCTCCCCTCTTATTGGTGTCTTTAGCAATGGGATTTAATTTTCCCACCTCCCCTGCTATTTTTTTGCATAGTTTTAGCTATATAAATAATCCAAAAAGGAGAACCTCATATAAGATAAAAACAAAGTGTAAATCCCCCCCTCCCAGCAGAGCCACCTCACCAGGTCAGACATCTTGCAGGACGAGGCAACCAAGAATGTGTTACTGGGGGCACACGTGCCTAAAACCAAAGCCAAATAACTGCAGTTTTAGCCTTTTGCTGACACCAGCAGCACAAACCTGCAAACGCAGAGGTATGACGAGGCACAGCGAGAGGGATGATGGCTCAGATAAGGCCACGCTGTGTGGGAGGGCAATTAAAGGCTCAGATTTATTAGCTGTGTGCCTGTGCTTGGGAACCTGATGGTGGTGACGGAGAGGTTGTGGATGGAAGGGTCAGAGATAGAGACATCAGAGATGGAGAAGTCAGAGACAGTTGTTCTGAAGTGCTGCAATATTTTAGGGTCAAATTGGGCAATAAAGGCACAGCACACCCCTGGTGAACCAGCCTCAGCTGGGACAGGGTGAGGGCAGTGCCACCGTGGCACGGATATTTGCCCACAGAAGGACTCAGGCAGCGCTGCCCATGAGCACAGGGCTTACACACCTTTCTGCAGA
>NW_010319652.1:16797-19646 GCF_000700745.2 Antrostomus carolinensis | reverse complement strand
TATATATATATATATTTAAACTTATATATAATTTAAATATATCATTATATACAGATATGTTTAAACTTAAACATATGTAGTTCATATATAAAAATACACATGCATATACACAACATAAGTCTTATTCCAGTTCTGGGCTCCCCAGTACAGGAGGGGTGTGGAGCTCCTGGAGCATGTCCAGCAAAGGGCGACTAAGATGATTAAAGGACTGGAGCATCTTTTTTATGAGGAGGGGCTGGGGGAGCTGGGCCTGTTCAGCCTGGAGAAAAGACGACTCAGAGGGGATCTGATTAGTGTTTATAAATATCTAAAGGAAGAGTGTCTAGAGGACGAGGCTGGACTCTGCTGTTGGGCAGCAATGGGCAGGGGGTGAGGGGGGCTGGACCATCATCACACACCCCATCCACCAAACCAGTGCAGTACAGCTGAGCGGAGAGACAAGCAGTATTAAAAACCGCACTGGGACACCATTTATTGTTGACCTTTTATTAAAGGCTGTTTTGCATCTTCTTTCAGCAGCCACCGTACCCATCTTTAAGCAGAAATGAGATGGAGAAGCGTAAGGTGAAATAATCTAAAGGACTGGCATGAGAGAGGAGCTCAGCTCTCGCCCTGGGAAGCGGCTCGGGCACTCTGATCCTGTTGAATCGATGAGCACCAAAGTCCCAGGAGCTGATTGTTAAAAGTATTTACCCACCTAAAGCTGGAGAGCATGGCCGGCCCTTTGTAAATCAGCCAGAAACATGCCTTGGTTTGAAAATAGCACTAAGCATCTTATTACATGTTTAACACTCAGAAGATCTTTTAAAATCAGACTAAGCGTGGTTGAATGTTTCCCGTTTAATCTCTACCTCACGATAAACACTGGGGGGTCAGCGTGCACACCCAGAGCCGTTTGCTTTCTCTGGTAGCATCAGCTAGTTGAGTTTACACAGGCTGCTTACATAAAGCACATAAAACAAGGCTTGAGCTTTGCAAAATGAAAGTGAAATGAAATAAATAAATCACACGATTAGTCTTCTGTGAGCTGGCTTTAAAATTAGCAGGTTGGAGACATAAACATGGTAGAATGAACCCTCAGGGGAAGAAAAACCTCTCCAAAAACCACATCCGATCCTTTTTCAGCAGTGTGTGCTACTCTTTATTTCATGCTATTTTAGTAAGGTAAACTAATTTGATTTCCTGCTTCCAATGAATTTCATATGTATAAAAATATTTATTCTATATTTATATATTTATACAATAAATAACTGATTAGAAACATGTATGTATAAACAAACACATATTTTCTATCAATGTTTGTGTGTATTCACGTATATGTGTGTATGTGAAAGAATACATGTGAATACCTTATTTCAATGGATATTTTATTGCATAAATCCCGACTGTTGAAGATGCCAGATGAAGTTTATGTTAGAAATTGATTTAAAATGAGGAGCATAAGATAGCAGCAATATAATATAAACAATTTAATGGAGGTAGAACTGGTTTACGGGAGCTCAGACATTTCAGGTCGGGAGGTCCATGAACGGCACTGGGCACAGCTCTCACCTGCCCACCGTGTGCTGCGTCTTTTTCCCTTCCCAGGCTCCCAGTTTGCTGAGCCCAGCCTAGAGCAGCTCAAGGACTGGCAGAGGTTTTGCAGGAGCCCCACTGCTTACTGCTACCCCAGCCCAGCCCAGCCCTGGCCTGCAGGCTAAATCTGGGACTGTGTTGCCAATTTACTCAGGGCTGGAAATACCATCTCTGTCCCGGTAAAATGCGGCCATCACTGGCGTGGATGCAGCAGGTGGGAAGGGTTTGCAGTGAGGCTGGGCAAGGTCGGGGAGGACCCAGCCCTGGAGCTGTGATCCAGCGTCACTGAGATGGGCATGAGCTGGTCTGGGCCAAAACCATGTCCTGGACTGTGCCCACATGTCAGCAAGTTGGAAAAAATAGTAAAAAAATCACATGTTGAAGCGAGAGCTGTGGCTGGGAGATGGGAATGCTTAGTCCAGCGTTGTCCTTGGCTCCTGCCAGAGGGAGCCCTGGGCTGAGCAGCACCCAGTGATATTCCCCATCCTCTTGTCCACTGCTCAGGCATTTTGCCTGTGGGTGTCTGTCTGTCTGTCTTTCTGCATTCCCGTGTGCTCTCTTCAATCAGCTGACCAGGAGCCCTTCTTCAGCCTCAGTCTGCTCAGTCCAGAATATAGATATTTTGGGCATCTGCAATGTGGATGAAAGCTCTGCATGGGCTTGAATGAGAAAAAAGAAATAAAAATAACCCATCAAGCTGGGTAATACTGCCAGGCTGCCCCGGCCAGGCACTGCCAGTTGCCCGCCCTGGCCCCTCTGCCCATGGGCAGGTGATCAGCCCCAGGCCCAGAGCTGCTCCGTAGCCGCCCAGCCAAGACAGAGCCTGCAGAGAAAATGACGAATTGAATCCAAACATTGATACCATTGGCACTGTCTGAGTCATGTGCCTGGTAAAGCTGAAGAGTGCAGAAATATTTTCTTGCAGCTGCCATTTAAACTGTCAGAAATGGTCCCTGTGCAGAGCATCCCGGTGTGGTGTGGGAGGAGGCTGGAGGTGCTGAGACCTGCTTGGATGGATGGATGGATGGATGGATGGATGGATGGATGCACACAGGAGCTGGGTCCAGGTTCAGAGACAGGACCAAGAGCTTTGTGCACAGGCAGTGGGTTTGGGGTTAGGTATGAGGGTGTCTTTGCAAGGGAGGCACTGCCAGATTGTCGGCACAGTGAGGACCCTGGATTTCCCTCTGCCCTTCTCGCACACACAAGCACACACACACACACAGTGTTTCCTCTTCCCGTCCCACACGGTGGGCTCTGTATGTGCAGGCGCT
>NW_010319652.1:16049-16578 GCF_000700745.2 Antrostomus carolinensis | reverse complement strand
CGGGTGCAGGGCTGGCGGCCGATAAGGAGCAGCTCCCTAATCTCCAGCCCCAGCAGCCAAGAGGGTGCGGGTGATAACTCACACAACCCCGGCGTGCAGCGATGAGGGGGTGGTGCTGCCAGCTTGAGTGTTTGCAGAGTTGCCCCCATCGCGGGGGGGGGTTTCTCTGCAATGTTCCCCCCCAGCCCAGCACCCCCTCACCCTTCCTTCCAGCAGGAGTTGGTGGATGTGGCAAGCAGAGGACAGACACCCTGTCCCGCTCATCTCACTTTGCACTCGATGCCCTGTGCACCTCGGGGTACAACCATGGGGAAAGGTGGCTCCAGCTTGCAGCACCTTTCCTCTGCTAAATCACCTTGTTTAGGACAATTCCAAGTTTAGGAACTGGAGACAGGGAAGGTCCCAGCCAAAGTCCATCCTCAGCCACCCCATAGGCTGGGTGACACCAGGATGCTGGGAGCACAGCAAAGTCTGGTGCTCCCTCAATTCAGACCTGGGCTGGGATTTTGTCTCAGATATCTGCTTTTAT
>NW_010319652.1:15312-15759 GCF_000700745.2 Antrostomus carolinensis | reverse complement strand
ACTGATGTCCCCCGTCTCCCCTCCCTGGCTTCAGGCGTGTACCCCAGGGGAAGGTTCGGTTCCTGAAAACCAAAGCAGGACACGTGCAGAGCTGCTCCTGTCCCTGAGCATCGTGCTCTCCGGGCACTGAATGTGACGTGGCACTGCCAGCATGGCCGAGCAAGGCTCTGCTCCTGCCTTCGGGGTCCCCCTGCTCCCACTGCAGGGCCCCCATCCCCGGCTTGCTGCGTGGAGCACTGTGAGCTCTTGGCCATCCCTCCTTTGGCTCAGCCAAAGCCCTTGGCCAAGTCCCCAGCAAGGGAACAAAAGCAGAGAGCCCAGTGACAGGCTGGGGAGCTGGGGGAGGGCGCAGCTCCCTGCACGGCTCCTCTCCAACTGGAAACCAATGGGGCATGAAAGCCAAACATCCCCCTCGCTGCCTTCGCCGCTCCCAGCACTGCCCAGGGA
>NW_010319652.1:5734-15286 GCF_000700745.2 Antrostomus carolinensis | reverse complement strand
GCGGCGGGCCTGGCGGGGGCACAGCGGCCGCTCCCTGAGGCTGGGTGCCATGGGGAAGGCTGAGGGAGCTGGTGCCAGCATCCTCTCCTGGAAAAGCCAGTGCCAGTTCCAGCTCCCTCCTCACAGGGTGACCCCGCTTCTTTAACCCCTCTGGCACCAGCTGCCCACGCAGCTCCTGGCCTTGGTCCCAGGACCCTCAGCAGTGCTGCCAACTGAGCATCAGCAAAGGTTTTCACAGATTTTTAGGTACATGCTACAGTTCTCCATAATTTTGTGCTTAGTTTTGTGCAGCTATAAACGTGCTGTATTTAAAGGCGCATTTTCACTTCATATTTATCTTGACTTTTTTTTTTAAATGGAAAACAAGATTAAAAATAGTCATCAGAGAAAACAAACATTGTAATGTCCACACAGATTTTTTCTAACAATTTCAAAAATGCCCATGAGAACAGCTGCTTTTAAGCAGTGCAGAATTGCAGTGGAGAATTCACAGCGCAGACTTGGCACTAAGGAAATGAAGCATGTCCCAGTGTCACCTTCAGTCACAGTTTGGCTCTGAGAACGGGCTGTTGTGGCACACCAGGCTTGTTCTTTTCTTCACTATACTAATTCTTTTATTCATGATATGGATAGTAAAAGCAGCTGACCTCACTCCAGTTAGCTCCTGGCCCTGGAATGAGCCTTTTTGCTCCCACCCCGTGGTGCAGACAACAGTGAGGGTGTTTCCCCAGACCTCTCTGTGGGGACACACACGCTCCCTCCTGCCCCATGTCGAGATGCAGCGGTGGCAGTGGCAAGGCAGGGCAGTGGTGTGAGACTGGGAACCACCAGCACCACGGCTCATCCCCTGCCACACACAGTGCACGTGTGCAGCTACTTGCCACATGTAACGGCCAAGTGCCTCTGTCTCCCCGGCACACCAGGAGCTGAGCTGGGACAAGGCAGGAGCTGAGCTGGGACAAGGCCCACCCTGAGCTTGTAGGGACACCATGTGTGCTGATGGGATGCTGGGATGTGAGCTCAGGCTGGGCTGAGCCTGTGCTGGCTTGAACTCAGCTCTCCCAGGCTGGGGCTTTTTGGGGGCTGTTTAGGTTTGTCGAGGGTTTTCCCGCTTACCCTGTTCAGTGACAGCAGTAAAGCCCTGGGGACATGGATGTCCCTGAGCAGCTGCAAAGCGGCATAGTGCAGCTCGTGTCCCCGGTGTGTTTGGGATGGAGGGATGGGACCGTGGGGATGCCCCGCACAGGAATCATCAGAAGTGACCTTTTGTGGGAAAAGTGAGATTCCCCCATCAGCAGCCAGGTCATGCAATGCCCAGGAGGCAGGCAGGCAGCCCTGTGGGCAGGGGTTCTTTTGCTACACCCACATTTGGCTGTGGGGCTGCAGAACCAGCAGGTATCTCTGGTCCATGGGGACACAAATCCCCTCCTTGCCCCTTGCAGCCCCAGGCAGGGGAAGAGGCAGGTGGACGTCGGACAATAGGGGTCTGTCTGCAGGTCCAGACCTGCGTGCTCCCCTCACGGTTGCCCTGTGGGAGCAGCCAGCAGCCTCCTAAGTGCCAGCACAGGGCAATGGTCCATTAGAAACTCCCTTTTAGAAGCTGATTTATTCCCAGTTTAACCAGCCCTCTGCCCACCAGAGCTCAGCTGCCCACCTGGTTTTCGCATGGTGTCGGGGCATAGGGATGCTGAGGCCAGGGGAGAGCTTGGCTCAGGAGAAAACCACTCCGGAGAGGTGCAATCTGTCTGGAAAACAGGTTTTTACTGTGGCTTATGGTGGGCAGAGTATGGGCAGTGCCACTCCTTTGCACAGCCACCATTCCAGGAGCACATGGCACGGGTTTGGCCGCTCTCCCTATGGGAACAGCAGCATGCGGCAGCATGGCGCGCAGCAGTGCCGTCCCACAGCCCACCTGGGAAAGGCTCCACTTCGTCCCCTTGCTGCCCCTCGACGCTATGTAAATACTGACGGGATTTTCTTAGCAGCCATGAAACACACATCTGCTCATGCAAAGCCATGGCCGGTGCCCCGGGCGGGAGCAGGAGGCCGGGAGAGCCCAGTCACCGGCCGGCACAGGAAGCTGGTCGCTGTGCACGGGTGGCTTTTCTGCATGAGCCAGGCTGCCAGCTTGAACTTTTGGCCTGCACGTGCTTTGGGCACCAAACCAGCCATCCCTGCTTCCCTCCTCACCCCGAGAAGCCTGGGCTGAGCCACAGCCTGCCCTGGCCCCAGGGAGGCAGCGGGGAAGATCTCTGCCAGTCACCCAGGGATAACCCCACAGCACGCCTGTCCCCTGCACACTCGCGGCGATAAGGCGGGAGGATGATGAGTTTGTGCTGTCATCAGGATAAAATAAAGCCCGGCTGCTTCCAGTACAGTTTTTTTCTTAATTGTTCTGTTTCCATGCGCCTGTGTACACCCAGCTGCCCTGCTCTTGCCGGGAAAGCCAAGTGCTGATCATTGTCAGATGGTTCACACAGAGGTTTCTGTTTTGTTTTGTTTTTACAAGGATCCAAGATGATAGGGAGAAGGAAAGAACTTTTGTCCTCTGCTTAAAATAATTCAAGAGCTTTCCACTGTCTACGCCAGGTTTAAGCAGACATTTGCATAGCAAATGAGCTTCTCTCCATACTTCAGCCCTGAGTGACCCCTGCGGCTGCTGCCGGAGGAGGCTCCATCACCATCTCCACCTCCCCCTCCATCTCCACCTCCACCTTCATCTCCATCATCTCCACCTCCACCTCCACCTCGATCTCTAAGACCTCCACCTCAATGTCCAACTCCCATCCCAGCCTTGGGCCTGGGTTGCCTCTGGGGAGGGGAGGGCATGTGGAGGGTTAAAAATTTTCAGCACTTTTGTCAATCAAGACTTTGTAAACGGCTTCTGGAACATTTCAGCAGTAAAACATTTGCCTGGTGACCAACAAATAATTCCAGGCATCTTTTATTTTGCTATAAAAATGCTACAAAGGAAGCCGATTTGTGAAGGTTTCTCTCCAAGGCAAAACCCGTGGACAGGAGGACTAGACACTGACTCCCATTATTAGCAGAAGTGGCCTCTGTGTGTTCTCCCCGAGGCAATGCACGAGCACAAGGCACAGGCCTAAGAGCTTGTTCAGGTGCAGGAAAACCAAGCAAAGCCCCTAGAAGTTCCACAGGATTTTTTTTTTTTACCCCAAGACAGATTAATACCTTTGCTAGTTCAAACCTATAAATTATTCCAACAGTTCTGCTATTGTTATTTAAACAGATTTCATTGCAGAGTGCTTCCAGAGAGCATCTGCTGCAGTAGCTGAGGTCACGATTTTCAGCCCAGCAAGCAGATGAGACTGCTGCAAGTGCCCATTGCCAGAGATATTTGCAGAGTCCCATCACCTCAACCCCTTTAGCGAGGAACTGGAGAAATTTTCCAGTTTCCGTCTTCCTTCTGGGAGGGAGAAAGTCAGGGAGTAAAGCTCACGTACCTTCATGTAGCTCTGCAAGGCAGCAGGAGGGTTTTCACGAGAAACTGGGTGGAAACAAATGCTATCAGAATCCAAATGCTCCATCAATTATATCAGAATATTATATTCTGGTGAAGAGAGGTGGGGGAGAAGGGAAGTCCCAGCAATACTGCAACACCCTTTTTAGACAATGACTGAAAAAATGTTGCAGTTACTCATTTTGAAATGAGTTTCTATAGGGGTTAGATTTTTTCTGTATGGCATCACATTATGGGCACACAATTAAAAAATGAATCCATAATCAGCCAGAAACTGTCATCCCTCCACCCCCTCACTTCCTTTTAAAGCTAAGTCTGAAATCAGGCATTTTTTTACAGTGAGAATTATAGACCAAACCTCCAGAAACCTTTGCAACCTCAATAATCTATCCTCAGCACAGGGTCCTTCTCCTTTCTGGTCAGTCCCCCGAGATCACTGAGTTACCCCAGCCCCTGTAGCTGCAGACAGGAGGGCACATGTCCCTCCTCCAGCCTGGGGAGATGCTGCTCACAAACACCCAGAGCTACCAGGGGCTGAGAGCTGAGCCTGGCTGACAGCACAGGAAGATGGTTCTGCCCTGCAGACCAGACAGTAAATGCTTAATAATATAAGGTTTGAGATTCAACAGACCCAGGCTGCTTATTTTTCCATAGCAAAGTGTTGCAAAGTACCACAGTGAGGTGTGAGGTCAAATCCAGCAGAAATTCTCCCGGGTCTTCTTTTTTGCCTCTGTGGATGTGGGATTTGTTTTGGTGGACACCAGTGGGCTAGACATACGTGCATCTCTCCTTCTGACACACTCCAGGACTGTTTATCCCCACCTGGAAGAGCAGAGCTCAGGTCAGGGCTCTCCTTCAATTCATGGTGACTTAGCAGAGCCAGCCTTGGTCCTGAGAATGGGTTTGAATTGTGGCTTTTATGGCCCAGGTTTACAGCAAATACCGCATGTCCCCAAGGTCCCCTGACCCACCTTCTATCTGCTGGCTGTTTCCAACATCAGCCTGAGATGCTGTTCCCTCCACTTTACCACAAAACCCTCTTCTTTCACGTGAAAACACCCTCCCAGTCCCACCAGCACCTCCCTCCCGCGCACTGGCTGGAGATGCTCGTGTGCTTCGTTAAGGCGCTGGCTGGCAGCCACGCTCCCCAGTCAGGGTAGGACAGGCACTCACAGTCCAACCTGCTGGGCTGCTTTGGGTTTCCTTCCACTCAATCAAAGCCTCAGAGATGCCATATGGCTCCCGGGGATGTTTCGCTGCGGGGGTTTTGGTTTGCAGCATGGTGGTTACACCTGGCGGAGCCGGGGAGCAGCTCCCACCCCTGCCCCTGAGCACCAAGGGGTGACAAATGGCTCTGATGGCAACAGAGTGTCCCCAGTCCACGCCAGTGCCCAAAGTGTGGGGACATATGGGAGGAAAGCATTGCTCTGGAGCTGCAAGAGGATGGTTAGACACTGAGTGGTCACTTGAGGGGCTTGGGTTTTGCTCCAGAGTCAAACAAAACTAAACACCAAAAAACCTGAGAAGGGCAGCAGCGCAGAACTGCCTGCCCTGCCCATTCCCACACTGGCCAGCACAAGTGGAAATCGTCACAGAGCTGCAAAACGTTCCCCAAAACAGCCCAGAGAGGAGAGAGGAGGCTGCTGTGCTTGCAGACCCGGCCTGGGAGCTGCTGTGCTGGGACAGGAGCTCTGGCAGCTGAGCCTGGCACATGGGTCCTCTCGTCCCAGGGGCAGGAGCCCGGGCGAGTGCTCCAGCGTGGCCGTTTGCAAGTCACGCCTGGCTTCCCCCAGCACTTCTTCATTTTTGTGGTCTATTGAAATAATGGCTTCAAAAGGACATCAGCTCAGGGGGATTTATTTTCCCTGCCAGCCAGCCATCCCCTCGGTGGCGTTAGGGAAGGGCTCCCATCTCAGACACATCCGAGGTACCGAGCTGCCATCACGGCAGAGGTGCCATGAGGAAAACACAACAGTGGGAACAGCACTTACAGTTACCTGGTGGATTTTGCTTCTGCTTCAAGACACAAAGCCTATAAACAAACCACCATATGGGGTGCTCATGGCAAAGCAGGTCACAGGCAGCATTTTCTACAGCACATAAATTAAGACCCTCTGCATCATTTTCAAAAATAATTTAAGAGCCTAAATGTCACTTGGGAAATGCAAACCTGTTCCTCACAGCCCGTGTCCCAGGCACTGCTGTGTCCTGGTGTAGTGGGGCAGGGGGGCTCTGCCCGGTTTTTTGTACTGTACTGGAGGGACAGGCAAGGATGGTAATGGGACCTGGGACACTTCTCCTGGTGTCTACCAGGAAAACACTGCTCTGGGAGCTGCCTTTGCTACTTGCTCTGCTGCTGCACGGGCCCCAGAGATGGAGAAGCTGATAAAAATTTGCCCTTAAGCTAAGAGAGCCTCCAGCTTCCTTCTCTCTCTACCATCTCTCCCTGCCTTCCTTCTTCTGGGTATTTTGCCCAAGCTTATTTACAAGAACCGGTCTCCTCCTGGCTCAACTGCATGCAAACAACACCAGACTGGTGTCTTGGGGCACCATCTTGAAACAGTGTGCTGAGAACTGGGGAAACTGAGGCATGTACAATGACCAGGAAATCTCTGCAGGTTATTTTAATGTTCTCTGGGAGGGACAGTGGGCACCACTGTGCCCAGGACTTTGGTTTGATCTGATACTTCCCACACGCAGTTCTCAGCCCAGTGAGGTAACAACTCCTGCAACGTCAGTGTACGCTGCACCACAGGTACCAGTAGTCATTTAAATAGCCATCAGTTAAAAAAGAAACAAAAAACCCCACCACCAACAACAAAAGACCAACAAATATTTGACTCTTTTCCCAGGCAAATACAAAAAAACGGTTTGGGATTGTCACCACTGTCCCTTTGTTTACTGAATGCAGTAACAGAAAAGGCAAGGCAAGGAAAAAAAACATCCCCTGATAGCAAGACCTTATTGTGGGTGAAGCAGGCTGAGGCATGCCCGAGAAAAGGAGGGTCAGGCTCCGTTTAGATCTGCTGGTGACGGGAAATAAATGTGCCCAAAACCACTTAAAAAAAAAAATAAAAAGGACCAGACCTGATTGCAGCAGTTAGAAGTGATATATTCTTGGCACAGAAACAAAAAGCAAATTCATAGCAGGTTTGGAGCTGATCTTACTGGCTTACATGGGATTTTATACTTAGGTAATTCTATTGTTGGCTGGAGCTACCTGATTTATGTCTGAATAAGGTCCTGATCCTGCAAACATTTACTTATATACTTTAGTTCTACCTTTGCCCTTAGGCACCCTATTAATTTCACTGCAGCAAAGATAATTCTTGTCCGCAGAGCTGGGGCCTTTGCAAGAAGACAATCTGTGCTGTAATCCCTGAAATGAAGAGGAAATTTTGCAGCGAAATGTGAAGCCCCCCAGACTGTGGTCACCCCATGCCCCAGGCACACACACCCAAAAGCCCAGGGGTGCTTGTGTAGCTCCCTCCAGCCTACAAGCTTTAGGCAGCAGCAGGGAACAGCCTCAGCACAACCCTGCAGCTGCATCCAGCTCTGAGTCGGTCATTGCAACAAGTCATAAGACAGCAGCATGACACCAGGTTCATTCTGATGACAGCCTCTCCCCTGGGCAGACCATGCAAAGGAGCTGCTAAACACAGCAGAAACCACTTGGATTGGGTGTTTCTGTTCAAGAAAGGGGCGAGTGGCATTAAAAACACTGGGTTTGCTCTGTACGCACCCCATCAGGCAGGGTAAGAGAAGGACTATCCATCAAACACTGTCCTTTGACAATGAAACCTCTGGATTTGCTTCAGAGAGAGCAAGAGAATAAAAACCTGTCAGAGATGAGAGGAAGAGGACCAGCAGAGAGAAGACCTGTGCTCACACATGAGCAGGGAAGACAGCTGCCTCAGCTGTCCAGCCAGTGAGATGTCCCAGTGTCCAGCAGCACTGTCACTCATGTGTCTGTCACATGCTGCTAAAACCAGGCAAATGACATAAAAAGGGGCTGTGAGACTTGGAGCAGCTGCTTTCCTCACTGCCACTGCCAAACCTTCCCAAGAGAGAGGCTATCCCTCAGGGGAGAATTAATTTGCTTTACAATGAGCAGTGAGGCTCGGTGGGCAGTTGGGTGTCTGCTGCTGCTGCTGATGCAGCCAGGGGCTGCGTGGGGAGCCAGGAGCAGCACTTGGAGCCACCCTAAGGGTGGTCAAAGAGGCTGGAGGAGGGCCCAGAGCAAAACCCCTCCGGTACAAATCCCTTCTGCTTCCCATCCGAGATGCTCAGCCAAGACACTTCAGTCTCAAACCCCCAAACCCAGCGATCTCCTTCAGCAAAGCTCGGCTGGACCGCAGGGCACTGCAGCTCCCGCACACGAGCCCTGGGATCTCTCCCTCCCGCACACACCCGGCAAAGGGTGCTGGCAGCAAACACGAGCCTTTCACTTCAGCATCTCTAGGGGCTAACGGCAGCCGTTGGCCCAGCCTCCCAGCTGCACCCCATTCCTGGTGAGCAGAGAAGAGCTGTGATGAACAGCACTGCCTGCACCTCGGGCCAGGTCCACGCCAGCCCCGTTCCTTTTGGCTGCCCCCCCCTGCAGCATGGGGGCTGCAGCCAGGGTTGACAGCGTGGGTTAGAGCTGGAGCACAGCTCATGGGGTCCCGAGCCTGCCTTCATCCCACCCACACTAGTGACACCTGCAGTGGATGGGGACAGGCAGAGCTCTGACTCAGCACAGGCAGAGAGGGAGGGCTGGGGCACAGCCACAGCCCCGGTGCTGGTGGGCACCCTGAGTGGGGTCCCGCGAGCCCCCAGGATGCTGTCATGACCATGCAGTGTGCCTGTGCCCAGTTTTTGCACCATGTATGACAAGGCTGCAGGATGGGGCCAGAGATCACTCCCAAGAGCGCTGGCATGTTTCCAGAGTGACTCCTCTGAATTTGGCTTTGCTTATACTGCAGCAGCCTGGAGAAGTGAATATTGCCTCCTTAGGAAGATTTAATTATACATAAAATTAGAAGGAGGAAGTGTTAGTTAAAATTTCATACTTCTGGAAGGCAGCCGGTTCGTTAGCGTTACTTTAATGAGGCACTAACCTCACTGTAATGCTTTTATTAATGCTCATTGCTTGTTGAGTGCCAACTGCTTGGCTCCTGTCCGACAGGCTGGCTGGTCCACAAAGCGAACGGTTTAGGGGTCCTTTGATACAAAATGTGAGCACGTGTACACCACAGCCAGGACAAACGACAGTTGGTGAGATGAGACAGCCCAAAATTCACCAGATGGTGCCCAGAGAAGGCGATGCAGTGAGAGACTGAGGGCAGGACAGGCAGGAGGAGATGCAGGAGGGAACACGCAAAGGGAGAAGAGGAGATGCCAGTTCCACCAACACCACCAACACCATTCCAGTTGACTGCAGTAGGCTCAGGATGAGAGCCAACACAATTAGCAATCACAGTACATCAAGACGTGATGTGCTGGAGACCTGATGACAAGGGAAGACATCAGAGACATCAGGTGGTACAGGACTCTGGTGGCTAATCTCACCATAGACCCTCTTTGGTCAAATATGAGTCCTTAATCCAACCAACTTCCAAATGCCTAAGGCACCTGTACCCTGAAAGCCTCTACCCCAGTGTGACTGCTGTGGGATAAATTGTGTTTTCCAGGTGCCCCTGACACCACTGTGGAGATGGTGTGCCTAAAGGAGATGCAAGAGAGGATGGAGTCCCTCCTCTGGTCCCTCTGCCCTGCCCATGCCATTGCCCGTGACCCTGTAGGGCCACAGAGGAGAAGAAGGGACTTTGCCCCCCCCAGCCCTGCCCACCTGCTTGTGGGGTGATGCCCAAGCACTCAGAGCACACCTTTTGGATGCAATAATGGACAGAAGGACAAGGATTACCCCAGCAGCTGCTGAGACACACTCCTCCACATCCCCTGGGAGCCGAGGTGAGCATATGCTGTATGCTTCTCCTCCTGTTCCTCGAAACACTTTGAATAGAGGGATTAAAAATCACCCATTGGGGTTTGAAACAGCAGAGCCAAGGCGCCAGCACCGACTGATATTC